>NC_059350.1:39375000-39662500 GCF_019703515.2 Myxocyprinus asiaticus
AAATGTACCACATACATTCCCTTCCAGAGGGACTTTGTTCCCTTCTCACTCAAAGCACTCGTGCTTGTTAGAGTGGCGTGCTGTCATAGTAACCATGTTACATTCCGTTTCCGTTTGTCCTACGAAGGCCGTCTCGTTTAAAGAGGCTTGTTTAAAGGAGGACGCTCAGTATACTACAGCTTTCAAAGGACGCATCCTACCTAACACGCAGCCTTCGAAAGGAGACACAGCTCAAGTCCCATGATGTGACCTGTCCCTGTACTATAGTGCATCGTCGGGTCATCAGCGTCTCATTAATTTTAATGAGCTTGCGTAGCCTTATCATATGAAAACGTGACCAGCGCTTCAAACTCTCAAGAGCCTTGGTGTCAGTTGTTTGTAGAGTTGATAGTACCAACCCGAGCAGTGGCGGATTTAGGCATAGGCGACATGGGCAGTTGCCCAGAGCAGCATTTTGTGGGGGAAGGTGGCACCAGGGGTCAACAACTTTGCCCCCCTCCCAACAACATTGGGGGCATGTTGAAGCGGGTTTCACCCAGGGCGCCATACAAGCTAGAACCGCTGCTGGACATGATAGTCTTTCAATCATTGCCCAAACCTTTTAAATGTTCGTGCAGCACACATTTATTAACATGACTGTTTTGAGATATGCGGTGAGAGTGTCTCTGACTGGGGCTCATTTGAGATGCGGTTTACATTGATTGTCCAAGACACACATACCCTGTGGATCCATCCATTCATCCTAAATGACATGTAAGTGTGTTAACTGATTTAAGTACTTATATTAGTGAATCAACATCTTGGAATAAGTCTCAAAAGTGTAAAAAAACATTTGCATATGTTTAATACGGAGTACATATGGCTTGGCATTTACTTGTGCATTAAATTATAGATATAAAATTACCAGTGTGATTCTGTGTACTGTATTGTGAGCTTACAAAACAGTGAATACTTTATTTGTGCATTCTGTTATGATGAGCAATTGTGATGCTGTTAACTGCATTAGTGAAATAATGCGGAGTGACTAGATCAGACAGTTGTGTTCCTTCTTCCCTCACTCCGATGGCTGTATCTTTTGAAAATGTTTTGAGAACTCAACTGTGCTGAAACAGGCGGTGTTGTGATCCTTAAAGGGAAAAAAAAACGTTCAACATATTTAGTTAGACTTGAACTTTGCCAGCTATACACATCTTACAGTTTGTCAAACTTTATCCTGATATTTAGTAAGAGCTGGCATGGGCAAATGAGATGACAGATTGCTCCCCTCTTTCTCCCCCACCCCGCCCACTAGGGGAGGGTTCTCACGGCTGTCCACGCCCAGCTGAGTTGCATTTTTCAGAAGGGTTGTGAGGTGGACTTGAGCTGAAAGAGGACTGTTTCATGACCCTTAATGACACACGAAATCTTGCATTTCCATTAATGTCCACTAGATGTCAACAGAGACTATTTAGCCCGAGAAGGATGGCGGACGTAGGAAAGGAAGTTCCGCCTTACAGGTAAAAGAGCCAATCACTTTTCAGATACAGACATCCACCGTCAATAAACATTCACTCAAAGCTTTCTGGATGTGGAGGCCACTAGAACCAATTTTGGGAGAGAAGTAAATACATTCCACAATATTAAGAACAAATATTTGGATCTACTGTATATGCATGTGAGGTTAATTTTAAAGCCTTTTTCCCGTCTTGCTGATCAAAACGTTCTCAAGCAAAGTCTTGAACCAAGCATATTGCCAAAAAAAAAGAAATCTATTTTTTATGTTAATCTCATATAGTGTTCGAGCGAGCAGACAAAGAAAAAGACAGCTTTACATCGTTTACTTGCTATGCATGTACCATTTTTTAATTAAAAAAATGAAAAGGGAGCACAAATAAAACAGAAAATTGCAGTCCAAGGAAGAGATACTCTATGTACAAGCCCTGAGGTGTGTTCCCTCCTCAGATACATTTTTGTGTATGTGTGTGAAAGAAAGGGAGAGAGAAGGAAAAAATGTGTTAGAGACAGACAGAAAGGAATGACACAGAAGAGAACAAACAAATGTGTAACTGAGCAAGGCAATTGCTTGATCAAGAAGTGCAACTGTGCATCATTGTCTTTAATGGGAAAGTTATAAACTTTAGAAGTCTTTACAAACTGTACAAGTCCTATTATAGGAATCAAATGGCCAAAAGGTCCATAGGTGCCTCTGGGTGAGGGTGGTTTCTGAGGTCAGAGGCTATCTGGGTGATATCGGAGTCGTGGAAAAGGAGGCAGAGTTTTGAGGCGAGTGGAAGGGGGAAGTGGGTGAGATGCGTCGCGGGCTGCACAAGTCTCCATTGTGTAGTTTCCATAGCAACTCCTCATTCTCCATGGATAGACGTTTGTTGACCTTTGATTCCTTCTGCAGGGTCTGTTGAAGCATGGCCTGTTCTGTGGAGAGCTGCCTACATTCAAACAGGAAAAAAATGGAGATATGATACACTGATATGACAAACAATTCATAATTCCATTGTGCATCCCAGAACAAGAAAAAAAAGATGAGTCTTATACCTAAAAAGAGCTACTTACTTTGAAAGGGCAGCATGCTTGTCCATCCTAGCCTTGTAATCCTCGTTCTCCTGCTGGACCTTATTTAGACACTCCTCTAGTTTCAAATTATCATCAATCTGATCATAAACACAAGTGTAAAAAAAATAAACTTTATTTAGTGAAAAGTTCTATTTTGTCAAGTAGATTCCAGGGTCAGGGCTTGGGGTAAAAATGCCACAGAAAGAGATAATAATACCCCCGAAATTCAAGAAGTTGGGGGAAACATTTTCCTCCGTGTTTAATTTGTAAGACCTGATATATTTCTTAATATTCTAATCTAGGCGTAGGTGTATATAATCACATAAAAAAAGAGGTCTAATTATTCAGATTGAGAAAGTATGTTAAATTAAGTATTTTACATAAAAGAATGACACTCTAATTATTATTATTATTTTAAATATGTCCTCATAAGGGTAAAAAATATCCCTGAAAATCATCTTGAGGGGGTAAATATTACCCCTTGAAGGAAAGGATAATTTCTAAGACTTGTAGGTTCTATACTAATGGTAAAATATCAAGATCCTCACCAGTTTGTCCATCTGCATAAGTTTCTTGTCTTGCTGGTGTATCTGGTTGGTCTTTATTTCCAGCACGGCTCTAAGACTCTCCAGCTCCTGTTCCAAATACAGTGTGTGGGCGTCCTTCTGCACACAGAGAAACAAGTGTTCAGTTTGTGTTTCACACCATCTGTGATCACAAAGAAGCACAGAACATCTCTGTGTGTCACAGTAGTGCCTGGACCCAGTCTTTGAGGGCACATTATAAACCTTATCAACCCGGCTCATGAATATTAATTAGGTGACACAACATTCGCCTATTAGTCCCATATCATTTCCTTAAAGGCAGGGTTTCTTTCTTTTTTTTTTTTTGTACTGTGGCCCCGAAGCTCTTAATATAATGCTAATAAATTTTAGTCATCCAATAAGTGAAGCAGGTGCAAATTAAAAATGTTTACAAGTTATAATGGTTGCTATGCCCCTAAATACAGTGCATTCAGAAAGTATTCAGACCCCTTCATTTTTTTCACATTTTGTTATGTTGCAGCCTTATGCTAAAATTATTTATTTTATTTTTTTCACATCAATCTACACTCCATACCCCATAATGACACAGCATTTTTGACAACTTTACAAATGTATTAAAACAAAAAAATGAAATATCACATAGACATAAGTATTCAAATCCTTTGCTATAACACTTGACATTTAGCTCAGGTGCATCCCATTTCTCTGGATCATCTTTGAGATGTTTCTGCACTTTGATTGGAGTCCACCTGTGGAAAATTCAACTGATTGGACATAATTTGGAAAGGCACACACCTGTCTATATAAGGTCTCACAGCTGAAAATGCATATCAGAGCAAAAACCAGAAGGAAGACTCTCCTCAGTGCAAGACACATAAAAAAAAGCACCTAAAGGACTCTCAGACTGTGAGAAACAAGATTCTCTGGTCTGATGAAACAAAGATTGAACTGTTTGGCCTCAATTCCAAGCTTCATGTCTGGAGGAAAGCAGGCACCACTCATCACCTGCACAATACCATCCCAACGGTGAAGCATGGTGGTGGTAGCATCATGCTGTGGGGGTGTTTTTCAGTGGCAGGGACTGGTCAGGGTTGAAGGAAAGCTGAATGCAGCAAAATACAGAGATATCCTTAATGAAAACCTGGTCCAGAGCACTCAGAACCTCAGACTGGGCTGAAGGTTCACCTTCCAACAAGACAATGACCCCAAGCACACAGCCAAGTCAACACAAGTGTGGCTCAGGGACAACTCTGTGAATGTCCTTGAGTAGCCCAGCCAGAGCTCAGACTTGAACCCAATCGAACATCTCTGGAGAGACCTGAAAATGGCTGTCAACCGACGGTCCCCATCCAACTTGACAGAGCTTGAGAGGATCTGCAGAGAAGAATGGCAGAAAATCCCCAAATCCAGGTGTGCAAAGCTTGACGCATCATACCCAAAAAGACTTCAGGCTGTAATCGCTGCCAAAGGTGCTTCAACTAAGTACTAATTTAAGGGTCTGAATACTTAGGTCAATGTGATATTTCAGTTTTTTCTTTTGAATAAATTAGCAAAGTTATCAAAAATAAAAAAATTTCTTGGTCATTATGGGGTATGGAGTGTAGGTTGATGTGAAAAAAATAATTTAACATAAGGCTGCAACATAAAATGTGAAAAAATGAAGGGGTCTGAATACTTTCTGAACGCACTGTATACAAGTCCATAGAACAATGTTGTGGAAAGAGGCGTTCTGTCATGTGAATGTCATTACCTGACTTTTTTCTGCCAGTGCTTTCCTCCGCTCCTCCTCCTCTCTTAGCCTTTCTTTCAAAGCCTCGTTTTCTGCAGTCAAACTTTGAATTTTTTCCTTTAGTGAAGAGAATTGTGATTAAATATTTATTTAAAAATCAGGACATATACACATTATTTCTATTTACCTAATATGTGTATAATATTGCAAATTATGACACATTTGCAAATTGTTTCTTTAAAGGAATAGTTCATGCAAAAATGAAAATTCTCTCGTCATTTATTCACCCTCACGCCATCCCAGACATGTATGACTATCTTTCTTCTGCTGAACATGAACTAAGATTTTTAGAATATTTCAGCTCAGTAGGTCCATACAATGCAAGTGAATGAGTTCCAAAATTTTGTAACTCCAAAAAGCAGCACAAAGGTAATCCATAAAACTCCAGTGGTTAAATACTTCAGAAGCAATAGATAGGTGTTAGTGAGAAACAGATCAATATTCAAGTACTTTTTTTTTTTTTTTTTTACTATAAATTCTCCTCCCTGCCCAGTAGGTGGAAATATGCACAAAGAATGTGAATCACTAAAAAGAAAAGAAGAAAATGAAAGTGGACATTTATAGAAAAACAAAATGACTTAAATATCGATCTGTCTCTCACCCACACCTATCGTATCGCTTCCGAAGATACAGATTTAAGCACTGGAGTCAAACGGATTATTTTATGCTGCCTTTATGCCCTTTTGGATTTTCAAAATTTTGGTCACCATTCACATGAAGACTTACAGAGCTGAAATATTCTTCTAAAAATCTTCATTTGTGTTCATCAGAAGAAAGAAAGTCATCCACATCTGGGAAGGCATGAGGGTAAGTTAATGATGAGAGAAGTGAAGTGAACTATCCCTTTACATAAATAACACAAATCTTAAGTAAAATACTGCAAGTTGACATTCAGTACCAATAATTTCATGAGTTAAATTTGTGTATCTGTGTTTATATAAAAATAAGACAGTAATGCATACATTGAGCGAGGCCTCAGACTCAAGTGTTTTGTCAAGTTCTTGAATGTTCAGTTCGTGAATCTTCCTGAGCTCTGAAAGTGGAAAATAACATTATAATTGATCATCTTGGTCCCGCAGATGCAAAATATAATACATTTCATAAAAAATATCAGAATAGTATGCCTTTGATGACTGCAGATCTGTAGTGAAATTACCTGCGCATGAAGTCTCATATTCACGTTTCAGTATCTCCATCCGCTCAGTGTGTGCCAATTCCTGTTGGTTCCTCAGGGCTTCCTGTTGGTTCCTCACCTCTTCCACCTGCCAGTGAAAATCATAGTCATCATCATTATCATCATCTAACAGATAAAGCACTAAATATATTTATAAAGATATTTCTGTTTTTATTTTATTTTTTCTGTTGTAATAAACTGTACCTCTTCTTTGGCTTTCTTGATAATGGCCCTGGTGTAGTTGTATTTAAAAATCTCTCTGTCTATGTGGTAACATCAGTCTGTACATGTACATATCTATGTTAAACTTCCACTAACTGCACGGGTATCAATGAACAAAAGTGCCAATCTGGAGAGGTGGGAGAAATGTACTGGCAAGACTAGAAAACAGCATTCACACATACTGAACACATGCTTGTGTGTAGACTAGTATAGACATATATAGAGGTAATTGTAATGACTGCAGACTAATCCTAACCCAAACCTTACCCCTGCAAAAGTCATTATTTAATTTATTAATTAATTTTTCCAAATGAGAATGTACTCGGATGTCCAAGGTTTTGTTCTATTTATATATAAGGGGGGTTTTGCTATATTTAGCTAACATTTAGGGACAATTTAGTCCACAAACTAGCTTTGTAAACTAAACACACCATCATACACTCTCTTTCCTGCTACACTTTTTTCAAGCATAGATACAATAAATAATATGGCAACATCTATAAAATCCTTTTGTATTTGACAAGAGTCATGCTTGACTGAAGTTAAATGTGAATTGTTTTTAGGAAACTCCTGGAGCTGACTGTTCATACAACACCTGCCTCAAAGACAAACATCTCAATATAAAACAGAACTGAATGCCAAATATGAAATATTACATAAAGACCGTATGAAAAACACACAAGAGAGGGTGTGCATTCAGGAATGTACTCACAATAAAGCAGACACGTAAGGTGAGGTATCACCTGATTGGAGCTGTGTGATTTGAATAGTTAATCTTGATTACATAAGACACATGATTTCTGTGCTGCAAGCACTGACCAGCCCAGGTAAGCTCTTACCTGCTGCTGCATGAGCGCCCTGCATTTGTCTGCCTCTTTCTGGTAGGCCAGGTGGGTCTTGTCCCATTCTGCTGAGTAGAACTCTTTCAGTCTCTCCTCCAGTTGCTCTAGTTCTGTTTGATGCTGCTCCTGTAGTTTCTGTAACAGCGCCTCCAAAGACACCCGCACCTCCTCCTTTTCCCTCTCCAACTGCTCACAACAGGAGACCGAGTTACCTGAGGAGAGAGTGAAGTAGTAGTATGTTAGGAAAGGGGAGATGAAATTAGCATCATTGGCATTTAGAAGGGCTCTACTGGTGGTTGAAATCTCTAAACAGTCATTAGAATCTAGAACTGTCAAATGTGGAATATACTGGTCTAATCATATATAAAGTACAATCTAGAGAAGAATCTAGAACGTAATGGTGATTCAGTTCAGAGTCTAAAACAGAAGTCTAGAATAGCACCTAAAACATTCTGGTGGTTTAATTTGCTAATGAGTGAAGATAATCTAAAATGGAACCTAGAATGTCTTGGTGGTTCAATTCTCTAAAAGACTCAATACAATCTAAAATGTCCACAGTTGTTCAATTCTCTAAAGAGTCAAAGAAATCTAAAATAGTATCTACAATGCACTGGTGGTTCAATTCTCTAAAGAGTCAGCAGCCCCATTCACACATGCAGCAGGTAAATTACAGGAAAATTGTTGGGTTTTCTTTACTGGTAAATGTACCACATGTGCTGTTTACACATACTATCAATATGGAAATTTATGATACAACTTCTCATGTACTGGTGATTCAATTCTCTAACAAGTCAATATAATATAGTATAGAATTTAGAATTCACTGGTAGATCAATTCTCTAAACAGCCAATAGAATTTACAATAGAATCTAGAATGCATGGGTGATTCAATTCTCTAAAGAGCCATCAGAATCTACAACAGAATCTATAATTTACTGGTGGTTCAATTATCAGAAGAACTAATTGAATCTACAATAGTGTCAAGAATGTACAAATGGTTAAAATCTCTAAAGAGCCATTAGAACATAATCTAGAATGTACAGGTGGTTCAATTCTCAAACAATTCAAATGAATCTAGAATACACTGGTGGTTCATTTCTCTAAGGAGCTAATGGAATCTAGAACAGAGTCTAGAATGCACAGGTGGTTCAATTCTCAAACAAATCTAAAATAGAATCTAGAATGCACTGATGGTTCATTTCTTTAAGGAGCCAATGAAATTTAGAATAGAATCAAGGAGATTCAAGTGCCTAAAATCTCTAAAAGCCATTAGGATCTACAACAGAATAAAGAATGTAATGGCAATTACATTTCCTAATCTCTAAAGAGTCAGTAGAATCTAGAACATCATGCAGTTCAAATCACTAAAGAGCGGAGATGATCTAGAATGGCACCTAAAATGCATTGGTGGTTCAATTCTAAGATTCAGTACAATAGACCCTGAAATACAACCTAGAAAAGATTCTATTCTAGAATCTATGATCTAACAGTGGTTAAAATCTCTAAAGAGCAATTTGAATCTAGAATGTACTGGTGGTTCAATTCTATGAAGAAACAATATAATCTCGAATATAATCTAGAATGTGCTGGTGGTTCAGTTCTCTAAAGAATCAGACTCTAAAACAGACTCTATAATGTATTAGTGGTCCAAATTTAGAGTTAGCAGAATCTAGAAAAGAAACTAGAATTAGTAGAACATAGAAGGTACTAGTTTAGTTCTCTGAAGATTTAAATCATTTTTGGATTTTACGGTTTTAGAATTAAACCACCAGTACACTTCCACCAGAATGATGTTTTGTAGGTCTGTTATTCTATTTCTCTAAAAAGTCTGTAGCTTTTTCAGTTAAGAGTGCAGCAAGAATTCCCCTCAAATTCTCAGTAGACTTTTTCAGACTTAAAACACACGTTTGCTTATGTATTTAAAGCCTCTGGATAAGTATTTATGTGAATACTGTGGATTAAAAGGGGCAGCAAATTTTAGGAGCAAAGTGTCCTTTGACCATCTGCATATTCAGACTTGCAGACAGAAGTCAATGTGAGTGAAACATTCCTCATACACCACACACATGCACTGCACACTTGTGCTGAAGCCAAAGGCCATGACAGTGCCTGAGGCCAAACTAATTAAACATAACAAGCATTGCATCCTTAACATTACAGTATTACAAATGTGTGTGTCCGGACATGCGATGAATGTATGTGAATGTGTATTCTCCTCTCCACCAATAGCTGGTGTGTGGCGAGTGTACTGGCACACTATGGCTGCCGTCGCATCATCCAGGTTGATGCTGCACACTGGTTGAGTTTGAGGAGAGTCCCCTGTTCACTGTGTGAAGCGCTTTGAGTGTAGTGTCAGAAAAACACTATATAAATGTACCGTTCATTCATTCAATCATTCATATTGAGGAGTCATATTTTGTTGCAAAAAATACACATAAATACACCAAACATAGTGAAAGGCTGCCAAATGTCTACAGGGCACGGGTTCAGTTTGATTGGTGTGTGGGTTATCATATTGTTTTGTTTTGTTTTTCAATTCCCAAACAATGAACTCAATGGTTCCATCGATATAGTGCTCATCAGGACAGATTATACAACAGGATGAAACCTTAAATAGTCTCACTCTGGAATGTACGGAATAACAATTGAAAGAAATAATGTATGACTGGGGAATCACAACAAGGCATACTAAATGGTGTTAATAATTAGAAATATTATTAATGAAGAAATATTAAGTAGATTAATAAATTTACTGAAAAAAGAAAAAAGAAAGAAAAACTAGACAGTCGCTCAACCCTGCTTTATTAGGATTGCGCCTTTGAGCAAGGCAGTAATCCTAAGGTTTCTCTAGAGGGATTGCCTACAATTAGTGTTCTGCAAGTCACTTTGGATAAAAGCATCGGCCAAATGACAGCTAACTAACCAAGATGAAAGCCTACGTTCTGCATTTTACCTTGAGAACGGACATAAGACCTAAATCCTAACCCCTATGTCTGCAATTGTTTGTGTATTGCTTACCCAGTTGCTGTCGCAGTTTGTTAAGCTGGACGGAAAGTTCTTCTCTCTGACTGAGTGCCACCTCACGCTGTAAGAAACGACAAAAACAAAATTAAATTTTTTTAATTAACACTGATTTAAAAAAAAAAACATAAGGACAGATGACAAGTAACATGTCCAATTTGTTTCTTTTTCAACATCAATATTGAGGTTAAAATGTATACTGTATAAGGCAAAGTGTATATTTTATTTACTTTTATTTTTTTGCGGTTAACTTAAATGGTCTTGCAGTGTAACAGAATGATTAAAAGAATGTTACATGTAATTTCTTAATTAATGAAATCATAAAAACTCCAGGTATAATTATAGAAAAATTTGAAAAATATTGTTTTAGATTAAGTATAGCATATCACACTAAAGGACATTTTTTAACTAACCAAAAATCTGTAAAGTTATTAAGCTAATAGAAAACATGTTTCATAATTTATTACACACATAGAATAGACATTCACTTTGGATACAAATCACAAACTAGAATCCCCAAGCCTTTAAAATTACATAATGTATTGCATGTAGCTCTCAGCTGGTCTGTTGTTGTTGGATAAGAACCACATCAATCAGTTTTTTATTAGCAAGCATCAAGAGTCAGTGTGAGGCCAATTTGAATGTTCAAGGAAGATATGGGGGTATGTGAGTGTGTGTGTGTGTGTGGTATTAAGTTATGGTAAATGCTACAGTAACCACCACATAGCCAACATTTTTGAGTCAGGGGCCGGGAGAGATTACTGTATTTGTGTCACTTTATGTTCTGAAGAAAAACATTAGAGATTGATGAACACGCGTTACACAAACTAAACAGAACATTTAGCAACTCACACAAAAATCTCCACACTTTGGTCAAGCACCATGTTGGTTATTCTTATGAACTATGTCCATTTCTATCATGCACATACACACTCTCCTTCACAGTGAATTTATGGCCTGAGATAAGAAGACAGGAGTTTATACCTCTAAACTACTCAAACACCAGACTCTCCCTGGTCAACATACACAAAGATCACTTACTACAGACTCTCAACACCTCAGGGACAAAAGCAAACACATGTTAACAAAGGTTAAAGCCTAGAAGTCAAGAATTAATATATACTTAAGAAACGAGAGTACCAACCAGTAACAATTACAAACACGTATTTAAAATGAATAAGCCTAAAAACACACAGGACAAAAAATAGGGAAACCAAACAGCACCTTTCCATTTTTTTTGGAGCCAGGATATTTCTTCAGGCCAGGTTTGCTCCTGGAGGAGCCCATCTTCTCCTCCTACTCTCTCCTCTCCCCTACCAGTCATACAACCAAGCAATTTTAAACAACTGTCTTTCCTCTTTCTCAATCATATAAAACTGGTCTGTCGGCATCAGTCTCCAAGCATGCTGCACTAAAAAACAATCTCCTCCTCCCTATCACTGGCCTGCCCCCGTATTTCTCCTAAGAGAGATTGAGGAGGAACTCAGAACAGAGAAATGAAAAGATGAAAGCTGAGAAAGAGTAGGTGGAGGTACATGAAAAGTCAGTTTTACAGGTCGGAAAACGCGGATAATTTTTTTTCCCCTTTTTCAGTTTTGGTTGACAGCAAACCTTTTGATTTATCCTTACTAAATATACCAAGACCACAGTAGATGAATCACATTTTGACATGGTACATTTTGAAGTAGACCATAAAGGTTATATCCGAGTTACATAATACAATATTGACTGTTCTATGAGACAGTTCTTGGTGTATTGGACTTTATATAATATTATGGTCAACGTGGGTACCATTTCATGGCACAAGTGCAAGGATCTGATGAGCTGCACATGGAACTGAAGATCAGCAAGAAAAAGAGTAAAAAGAATAAAGAAAGAGAGACTAAACTAGAAGGTAATGCATATGCTTGTAGATACAAAAATCAAATGGCGGTTCAAGAACATGCAACTTGCCTAATGCTTGTCAGATATTATGAAGTAACTGGTTTTATGTTTTAAGACAAGGGTTTCCAGTCGGAAATAAAGAGAAGAATACAGAGAAACAGAATTTTTATTTCAGTGCTTATACACTTTACAGTTTCTCTACAGAAATACAGTAATAGCATAACTGAAACTACAAGTGACCTATATACTATGAAATACGGTAAAAAGCCAAGGGCAGGCAGTATGGAGAAACATTGCTCTAGTATCATCAACCAAACTGTGGGGTGGGAAAACAGGCCACGTCCCTTCCCTCAAACTCCGCCCTGAGGCTTTGTAGCAGCTGCTGCATTCCACACACCAACATCTCACCTCCTGTGTGCTCACTATCAATCACTGTGGCTGACATGAAGGCTAAAACTGTCAACTTTCACCAAAGTAAAGTCTTATTCAAGAGGGGATGGAAAGTGAAAAATGTGTGTGTTCTCTAGACAGTATGTGAGCTGTGCCCTCAGTGCGTTTTCTTGAGTAGAAGTACAAATTCAGAGAAGAGATAGGTGTTTACTTAATCTGTTTGGATAAGAAGAATTGATGGTGGGAAGACTCCCTACTACTGAGAGATAAGGAGATAAGAGCAAATTTGCATTATATATAGGATGGTGAGGAATGCATGGAATGAAGACTGAAATGGAAACAAGAAAAAAACTGAAAGAATATGGGAGAATTTACAGGAATTTAAGGAAAAGAAAGAAAAAAGTTAAAAAGAAAAAAGAAAGAAAGAAAGAAAGGTGTCATTATGGTTAAATTGGGTATCTGGTGTGATTGTATGCCTGGGGTTAAGATTATTTGGCAAGGTGTGGGGTTGGGGTACATGCTAAGTAACACATTTACACACATAGGCCTTATGTTCCAGATTTCAACCCAAGTTAACAGTGTTATCAAGACATTCTTGGCCTCGTTGTGCATGAATAATCGGTGCACGTAATTTCCGAAAAAATATATGTTTAATTATTCTCAAAATTGAATAACTTACAAGCTCTGGCTCTGAAGCAACTTTTTTTTCCTTTTTGGCTGATGTCCCAATTTCCTTCCAATTTTTCAACCTCTCCATTCATGTATGTAACACCTACTTTTTACATTCCAATCAATTCCAGATAGATAATTTCCTCCCTACATTTTCTTCTTGTTGAATATCCTGTTTCACTATGTAATACTATGAAAGTATTGGGTTAACAATGCAATTTCATGTTGACTTCCTTATTTCAAGTTTATCAAATAGTGTTTACCTAGAGATGGGACTAGGAAGAGCAGCGACAGTAGAGTACCCAGAGTGGGTACACGATTCTAGATCTGCTGAAAGTTTGAGTGGACGGTCTATCTGAGTATTGCACTCAGTAACACAAAAACAATACTCAACCAGTCAATGCAGACAACAATGATTAGAATCATCAGACTGTTTACACCTCAGATCATCACGTGTCACCACAGACAAAATCACCTAGATGATTTTAATGTCAGCAGTTCTGCCTCAGGGGCCATGAGGGCGAATTACCTTAACTACTGTAACTGTCAAAAAGTAAACCAAAATAGCAGGGTGTTACTAAATACACCAATAAGACTAACCCTAAACGACTCCTCTAACCCAGCTGAAAAAAACAACGTTGCTGGTCACTAGCATATGTTGTGTTTTAGATGCTGGTCCCAACATGGGATCCTGATGTGTTGGTGTCCCCACCAGGCTTCTTAACAACCTTAACCAGCAAAGCTTTCCTGACCAACTAGCTTTACCAGAAAGACCATGCTGGTTGACTAGCATTTTTTGCTAATTAGACTAGACCAACTAGACCAGCACCAAAAAAGCACTTACCAGGATAAACAAACCTGGAATGGCATGGAGATTCATGCTGGGCTAAGAAGTTCATAGTTGACCACAGGTGTGAACAGAATGTTCTGGGACAACACTGACATTCTACAATTTGGATGTAGCCCTGCACTGAAAAAGACTAAGAATTGTAGAACTTCAGCATAGAGTCCATAACTCAAGAACAGAGTTGTAAGGTATGGACACCACCCTAACCCTCCCAAAACATCTGAGAAAAGATTTTTAAAATGTTACAAAGACATTCAATCAATCATAAATGGTGTGACAATGTTGGTGATTCATTATTATGATTTACTGATTTGACAAGCTAAATACCAGACGCTAAACATTTAAAAAATGACAGAATAATTTCAGTTTTAATGAAAATTCAATTTCAATTCCTGGACATTACAGTAGCTATTTTTTCTATGGCAGAACAGTTTGTTTAAATCTATGGTTACGGTATGATTATTCAATAAGAGTCTTAAAATGCTTGTTACAGCAGTTGATTGACAGCTCCTTTGATCTGCAAATATTTGCAAACCAAAAGAAAACGAATGTAGTTAAACACTGTGGCAGGTTTGTTTCCAGGATACAGCCAATCACAAAGTAAAGGGCTGTAACAGACACTCCCAGATATTTGATCATGCCAGGCTCTGTACCTAGAGTTTGATCGGGCTGACATTTAGTCAAAAAGACCACTGATTTTGTACTGACTGTTTCCTCTTCAACTTGTTTGCCCTTAATTGTGCTGGTAGAAGTCAGCTATCAAAATATGGCTAAATAACATGTGGGTCTGATGGCGAAGAGCATGAATGAGTGAACAGAGGAACCTGTGTTTTTCAGAATGTTGCAAACAGATACTGATAAGAACACATAAGGGGCTCGGTCAAGGTTCGATTATTGACTAACCCAAATTGCGCATTATGTCTAGAGTTATTAACACTATGGCAAACTCTTTTAACATAAAAGTTGTGTATCCATGATTACATTTTACAGTTGCATTTTGACCAAATTAGAATTTGACAAGTTGGAAATAGAACTTAATATATCTGAAACAGTAATATGACTAAGAATGGAGCTCGAAGATATCTGTAATAAAACAGATCAAAATACCACCTAAGGGGCTGTTCACACCGGATACATTTTTTGCATCCGTCTGTGCTGTTTTTCAAATGTTTTCTAAGTATGCACCAGATGGACATCTCTGACTGATGTGGAACACTTTTTTTCAGCGTCTTGCTAGGGAGTGCTACGGTTTTTGATTCCATGCCAAGTTAAAAAGAATGCATCTTGAGACACCTGTGTTATGTTATTTACATTTATGCATTTGGCTGATGCTTTTATCCAAAGCAACTTACAGTGCCCTTATTACAGGGACAATCCTTGTGGAGCAACCTGGAGCTCAAGGACACAATGGTGGTGGCTGTGGGAATTGAACCAACAACCTTTTGCTTACCAGTTCAGTGCTTTAGTCCACTACACTACCACCACTCCACTTGGCCGCTTGTTATATTTTGTTCCCAGTCCTAGTTAAATCTAAGTACAAATACACTGGAAAGTTGAGAAAAACATCACTTGAAATTTGCATTAAAAATGCAAAAACATCACTTGAATTTTGAAATTTGCATGTTTTTGATTTCTGTAACGGATATTTAAAACGTCTCAAAAAGTCATAATGCTAATTTAAGATATGTCCTAAGAAAGATCTTTATAGTCAGAACTCTGAGATATCCATGAGTACAACAGAAAGAAGATATTTTAATTGTATGGTTTCCATTTACAGAGACTTAATGACGAAAGTTTAATCCCACTAATCAACATGTAATTAAAGATATCATAAAATAGCTCTTTGCACACAAAAGCCAACAGATCAATATTGCAGTAAAAACATTTGCTGCATATCAATATAATCACATCTGTGCAAGACTGAGAAAGGAAGAAAGAAAGACAGAAAGAATATTAAATAAAAAAGTTCTCCAACCTCGCTGAAGACATGCTGCACAACCAAGGCGAGAGCTTCCAAGCGGTGATTGCCATTAGCGATGAGTTTACGGAGCTGCAGGATGCACTGACTCTTTTTCTCATTTTGAAGACGAAGATCTCTTTCCTCCTCTTCCTCAGTCTCTCCGGTCCCCCCAGTTGAGCTGTGCTGCTGCGTTAGGCCAGCTGTTGTCCCTGCAGCTTTGGGCCCTTTGGAGCTCTTGTCCACTGTAAGAGAGTGTGTGTTCAGTGCGGTCATAACATTCAGCATGATTTCACAGTCTAGCATTCACCTCACTTTAACCAGTGACAGTGAAAGCAAAACACTGAATTCACGAAAAGAAAAGACATACACACACCCAGGGAGAAAATTACTGTAAGACACATAAATGACATCATCTTTTAGAAATGAACATGACTAACAGAAATGCTTTACAAGAAATTGTTAGAACAACAATTTCAACACACAAACAACACACGCCCTAATCAGTGTCTCCTTAGTTTGATCCTGAAAAAAGCCCTAGTGCATGCTGGGATTGAATCTTAATGATAATGCTCTAAGGTCCAGAGAGCACATTAAGAGTGCATTCGAAGGAGAGAGGGAGAGAGAGAAAAAGAGAGTGAGTGTGTGTGTTTACCGAGAGTGTATTTTGGTTCCAATCTACAGTACAGGCTAACTGAAGTTGAAATAAGGTTTCCCATCCCATAATCCATACCAAATACTAACTCACGGATCTATCCTACACAAAACAATTAGTATATAATCTACCTGAATCACTTCACTATTATATTCCGTCACTAAACTTGTAAAATCTTAAACAATTCCTATTGAACACTAATACTTATCAGTATACAGTGAATACTGTATGGTAATTATCATGTAAACCTGTCAATAAAATGTCCTGGTCCATTTAATTTGGTCCATTAAAAGATACAAATAAGAAATTATATTTTGCATTAAAAAAAGTAAGCCTCCTTTTTGGGCCATAAATATTTTTTACACTGTGATATCATTTTCATAACAGTTACCCACTTTTTACCTCTACATTCTTGTTACCGTAATGAGAAAAAAGCATATATTTAAATTGTAAAGTATTTATACATCTTAGTAGTACTCCCTTGGTATTACCTTTAATTTTCGCTGATTTTAATTTAAAAATAGTAGTTGTAAAACAGAATAATTTTACTGTACGGTTAAAAGAACGACTGTGTTTGAAAACAATGGGAACAGAAAAAGCAAAACGTCCGTGTTCTCATATGGTAATAAGAATTGGGGAGCAAAATGTGCTTAAGTATCTTGAAAATAATTTCGCAATGCAAAAAATCTCAATCTCAATTTTCTTTATACAAAATAATTATAGTATTATAATTATTATAATTTTGAGTTAAATGGAGTTTGGAGTTTTGTGATAATCATCCATATACTGTATATATCACATATACATATAGTTTTTATATGTATAGCATATGATATACATATAAAAACTATATATATATATATACACACACATACACACACATATACACCAATCAGCCACAACATTAAAACCACCTGCCTAATATTGTGTAGGTCCCCCTCATGCCGCCAAAAACAGATTTTGAAGAAATCTGAGTTTATGTATATTTTTACCTGTATTTTAGATTCCGCATTTTTACTCACTTTGTGAAATTTATGAAGGTTAGCTATATGTGTCACATATTTATGTATTCTCCCAAATTCCCTGGTCTGAGAATGACAAGAACTGACATTTGAATGGTAATTTAATACTGATTTTAATGTTATCTGTGTTTACTAAGCAATCCTTGAAGATTCCACACACAAAGATGTCAATTAACAACAAGAGACACAAAAACAGGAGGAGGTAAAGGGTACAAGCTGGATATTAGCACCTGCTGATCCAGTTCATCTCTCATTCCCTAGTGGACTGTTTTGACAGCTGGCCTTAAAGAAATAGCACCGAAAAATAAAATTTCTGTCATCGGCCTGTTCCTCACACAAAGCTTTTGTATGGCTTCGGGAGACATATAGTATGCACACATGGACAATTTTTAAGATGTTTTTTTGTCATTTCTGGAGCAGCCCCTGTGTCCCCATTCATTATCATTGTATGGAAAAGAACAGAGTTAACTTTATTTTAAATGTCTCCTTTTGTTTTTCATGGAAGACAGAAAGTCATACAGATTTGGAACATGAATGTGAGTAAATGATAACAGAATTTTCATTTTTGGGTGAACTAACATCTTTAAACGCACTTTAAATAAAGCATATGCCCCTATGATGCCCTCTGCTGGCAGTTACACATTTAAGACTACTGGATTCAGCTAGCTCTCATATTCTGCTTATATGAACGCACAGCCTCTTATGTGCATGTATGATGTGCATTTTGGAATTTAAACCACTCAATACATTTTCTACAACTAATTTATCACTTTTAATAAGAGGAATCTGTTTGTGATGAAGTTAATATAATATTCAACCCCCTGTCCAGATTTAACACACACATACTCCTACAAACACACTTTGCATCCATGATATTAGTCTTTGATTTTTCCTACTCAGCAAGCCCCGTTTTATTAAAACATTTTATATAAAATGTCTATTCTCGCTTTATTCAGACTATAAATAACATCCAATCAAAGAAACATGTAATCTTACTAATGATCTCGGCACAAACAACAAAATGCTAGCTAGCTAGCTATCCATCTATCTATCTATCTACTGAATGGCATGATATGTGTTAGTTTATAATATATAGTTTCATTGAATTTTGTAAAAGAATACTTATATTAAACATTAAATTACATTTACTGGGAATGATGCTTTAGAACAACTACTCAGTGTGAAATGGGTACTAGTGCACACACATTTAGAGTCACTGTCTGTGTGTGAACAGGGGCAATCCATGAGAAGTGTGTAATCATTAGTGTGCAGTCTAAGGCTCATAATAAGTGTATATTTCAGTCTGCTGTGACAGGAGACATACTGTAATTGCTCTCCCCCAAACACACCACTGGAGACAGACCGTAACTAGCTACCACACACACAGACACACTGAGTAAGTCTCAACCGCAGGCCTCCAAACCACACACCGATGCGCCATCACGCGTGTCCACACCCAGGCCGGAAATGTTCATGGTTATGCTAACAGAAGAATGGTACTCCCTTGATCCTGCTTTCTCTCTAAACAATCCTTTTATCATTACACTTTAAGATTAAACACTCCACACAAACACACACACACACAGTACAGCATGCCTTTCACCACAGAAAAAAGGGCTTCCACTCCTTCATATAATTACTGGAAGGCAGATGAGAAAATTATGCACCCTTTCTGAAGGAAAGCCTGAGTAAACGTTTCAACGTTTTGCTTGATGAAGAGAATGATTGATCTAACACAGAAAGAGTGCCCTACACTAAAGAGGCTACCAAATACATACAGCACAACACAGCGCATCTTATTCAATCAAAAAGCTACACAATCAGATCTATAAAGAATACATTTAGTTAACAAATAAAATGAGGAACAAAAAAAACAAAAAAACATTTTTTTACTGTTTATTCAAGTATTTTATAGAGACTGAAATATCACTCTGATCCTGTCAGTTCTCCCTTACAAAAAAGTACTGTGGTGGTACCATGGTAAATTGATGGTATCAGATAGTAATACCTAGGAATGTCATTAAATATTGATATATCGATTATTGATCGGCATGTTATTTTCTCGATATGTTTTTGAGGCATCGATATATTAACATTAGTTGACATTTTAATTAGAAGCCTAATTTTCATGCTTTCCAATTTGATGTCAGTTGGCCTTCCTTTTAATGTAGTCTGGCGTAATAGCGTTGGGAGACCACAAGGGGGTGATATAACATTTACTGAAGCCAGTCGCGGGTAGGACAAGGTACAGGTATCACTGTCACACAGGACGTGTCGTCAAGGAAGGTGGCAGTCCAACCTGTGGTGTGGATCTAGTCCCCATACAAACACAAGTTTCGAAGGTTTTTGTACTTTTTCAAGAATAAACAAAGTGAAGATGATGAGTTTGCAGGTTAGTGTATGAAACTAGTGTAACTGCGCAAACTGAACGATTAGAAATGGAGACATTTATAATGCAATTTCTCTGTACTGTATGTAGCCTTTAATAGGTTTCATTCAATCAAGCTGTCAAACCACCAAAAGACGTACTTGTTACTGAAAATACATTGTGTAGGCTATATGAAAAATACACATAAACAATATATCATCCAGTGATGGCTAGTGTAAATAATCTATGTCCTTTGATAATGATATGGGTTGAATTTAATGAAAAAACTATGCAAGCTATCTATTTGGAGTTGACTAAATGAGATTTTGTGTGATGGTTTGGTGATGTTACCTATCAGACCATGCCTGGGAAGACAGACAGAGAGTTGCCAGTTTGCTGGGGAGAAAGAGCGACATCCAGTGCCTGTGGTAGAATAACATACCACCATCATAAAAATCTCCATCAAAAACCATTATGTTAAATATGAAGATTAGAATCCAGGATAAAAATTGGGGCAATAAGGGGTTTGGCTCACTGGAAAAGGTAAATATTGATCAACAGTAATGTCTGAAGAGGGTAAGTGTGATTATACACACATGCAAACACACATCCATTTTGATTTTCTTCAGGCCGACTCAGATATCTGGGCAGTAAAGATACAGGTGCTGAGGATCTTCTAGTCTCATATAATGACCAACCTGAAGAGCTCCTCTCAGCTCCTCTTGCTAGGGTGGTGCTCAGTGTTTGGTAAGGTGTTTTGAATGTTTTAGTGTGGCTCTGGTTCCTCCTTTCAATGTAAATTTATTGGATTTTGTGTCCATTTTAATATCCTCCAGAGGAAAATCTAATTGAGATGGCAAAGAAACATAATAAAACACCTCTCTTTAACAAGTCACACGATTTGACATATCATTGATGTCTGATGACGGGACAATCCAAAGTTTAAGACTTTAAGGGTTTGGGTTTGTTAAAATCCCCAACCATCAGTATGAGCAATAGTAACAGTGATGCTTGCCTTAGCAAGCACCACTACAGAAAAATACTCAGCTCCAGACTTTGCATTTTACTGTGACTACAGGTGTCTTAAGAGTAAAAAAACCGGGGAGTCGCGAGTTCAAATCCAGGGTGTGCTGAGTGACTCCAGCCAGGTCTCCTAAGCAACCAAATTGGCCAGGTTACAAGGGAGGGTAGAGTAACCTCCTCGTGGTCGCAATTAGTGGTTCTCGCTATCAATGGGGCGTGTGGTAAGTTGTGCGTGGATCGCAGAGAGTAGCATGAGCCTCCACATGCGGAGTCTCCACGGTGTCTTGCACAACGAGCCACATGATAAGATGCACGGATTGACGGTCTCAGAAGCGGAGGCAACTGAGGCTTGTCCTCCACCACCCGGATTGAGGTGAGTAACCGCGCCACCACGAGGACCTACTCAGTAGTGGGAATTGGGCATTCCAAACTGGGAGAAAAGGGGATAAAAAAATAAATTAAAAAAAAAGTAAAAGAACCGCAAGGACATTACAGGAGCTTTAAACAATTCTCATTTTCCTGAACTGCAAACCCTTAAACATTGAAATCCTAAATTCAATCTCTAGGCACTATATATTTCAAATCTACAGCCAGTAATTTTACAGATGCTGTTATCTCGTGCAACTGGGACATCACATGCAGAAAACAACACACACACACACACACACACACACACACACACACACACACACACACACACACACACATTGGTGCGGCTATCCTTATGAGGACTCTCCATAGACACAATGATTTTTATACTGTACAAACTATAGATTCTATCCCCTAACCCTACCCCTAAACCTAACCCTCACAAAAAAAAACTTTCTGCGTTTTTACATTTAAAAAAAAAAACATCATTTTGTATGTTTTTTAAGCGACTAGAAATGTCCTCATAAACCACATTTATAGCATAATACCTTTGTAATTACCAGTTTTTAACCTAAAAAAATTTCCTCGTAAACCAACCAAATCCGCCCACACACACACACACACACAAGGTGGGTCAAGGGAAATAATCTGGATTGGAACTCTAAAAATAAGGCCAGCGGCTGTGCTTAAATCTCTTGATGAGGCATGAAAACTACGTCCAAATCATGTTATCAAATCCTAATAAATAGATTGAAAAAATAAGGCTGTAATAAATGTCTGAGTTTGACTGGCTCACTTTGAGTACACAGTGTGCATTTGGCACACACAAACACATGTACACACTCACACAGCGTTACATCCCTAAATTCAGTGTTTATATCATTTGGTCCGATTAGAGAGGCTGGGTTCTCAGAAAAAGATTAATTTGACTGAAACAGATTGGAAGCCAATAATGTGAGCAGTGTGTTGAGAAGCGTTCAGTGTGTGCGAACTGTTCTCTCTGCTCACACTCTCTCACGCACACACTCAGACCGGCTACTTAGGTCACATATATCAGGGCTGTTAATAACCGCCTGCATGATCCAGCATGCTAGTTTCTATGGAGACAGCCATGAGGAGATGCTGCACTCTCAATGTGTGTGAACATTCTGGAATTTTCCACTGTATCTTCCATAACCAGAGGATGGAAATTTGTAGACCACCACACCAGATCACCGGTCTGGATTTAAAGAGAGATAAATAATATTTGCTGATGGGTTTATTTCAAAATGGTGTTTCTGCACCATTATGCGTTGAAGGATTCTGTCAGCTGGATCCTAACCATACATTATACTTAAGACATAAACAAAAATAAATAAAAATATATATTTTGCACAAAGATAATGAACCATTAAGGACCATTAAGATGACATTAATTTCATGACAATTAAGCACATTTTCTTGCCTACTTCTCATTACCGTAATGCATCTGGACGCTTTAGTTCTCAATAGTGATTGTTATTTTTTATTAAATCAGCATAAATTAAAAGCAGTACAACAAATACTACCATGACATTAAAATACTTTATAATGTAATAATAGTAATGATAATAATAATAAAAATAATTTAAAAAATGCTAAATGTAATAATTACATATCATTATGGCTTTTTCACATTACAATAAGGGGAATAGGAGGAATTAAATTATCATTAAAATAATGTCACATTTAAAAAAAATACAATAAAAAAATATAACATATATAAATATAAAAATATACATATTAAATATAAATTTAAATTGAGATGTAGATTTACTTTTATGCTGCCTTTATGTGATTTTTAGAGCTTCAAAGTTCTAGCCACCATTCAGTTGCATTGTACTACCTACAGAGCTGAAATACTCCACCAAAAATTTTGTTTGTGTTCAGTAGAAGAAAGAAAGTCACACATCTGGGATGGCATGAGGGTGAGTAAATGATGGTCTTAAATTTTTGGGTGAACTATCCATTTAAGTATACTGGGGAATTATGCCTTGATAGACTCTAGCTGATAAACATTTGGGACATAAACAAGACCTTAGAATTGAACTAGATTTGTATACATTTATGAAGAAAATGTGAATGGTGGTTACCCGTGCTAAATTTGCTAGCATGAGGATGATGCTAAGTGGTCAATAAGGTGTTCAGAGTGGATGTAAGCATGTGGCTATGTGGTTCCTGAGCTGTTCTGAGTGGATTCGAGTGCATTGCTAGGTAATTGAAAGGGGGTTATTACTGGCTCAAATCAAAGAAGCCCACCTCCAAGTCTCTATGATATTCTGGTCCCTAGATACCATATGGCTCGGGTCCCTCCTTCATTGTAAGTCTATGGCATTTTGTCGTCCATTAGGTGAAAATGTGTGAATGCTTAGAAAAGTAATAGCACACCTCTCCTCAATAAGTCGCATGATTTGAGGTATCATTCATGTCGGTAGCACAAATGGTTTGGAAGTTACGCATGAAAATTTTGGCAGAAAATGTGAAAATAGTGACACTTGCCTTAACAAGCTTGACCTCAGCAGGAAATTTGTGAACTCCATTTAGAGAAATTCTAAAAGACACTTTTTTCTCCCAAATGACTGAAATTCTCAATGCATTCACAAAGACAGAGAGAGAGAGAAAGAGAGACAGAAAGACTAGAGACAGTCAGAGTCCTTGCCTGAACCCTAACCTAAATTTCCATTTGACACAGAGGGAGGGCGATGGAGATTTTCGCTTGGGGTGGGGCGATAACAGCTATCAAAACCCAAAATCACATCCTGGCTATCAATTTAGCCCTCACGTTCTTGAAATACACATTTTATTCCTTGAATCTGTGCCATATTTATCATATCATATTTAAAAAACAACAACACAGCAGGCGGTTTCTATTTGCGGCACTGCCCATGGTGCCCTCTGGCACGGGCATCACTCCACTACAGATCATGCAACAAGGCCTTTCAATACATTTCACACACACATACACACACACAGACTTCTTTGTAAGCATCCTCTGTAAAAAGCAACAATGGTGAAGGCTGCCACACGCTCCTCAAAGCACGAATCGAACAACAGTAACTATGGAGAGAAGGGTGTTAAAAGAAGAAATATGGGAGGGGGGAAGGGGCATATGATGGGAGAGATGGAGGGAGAGATTGAGAGGGGGAGGAGGGGATAGGTTCTCAAACCTGCATGGAAGACCACTGTGGTCTTCTTGCATCCTGGCAATAGTTGAAGATTTCGGAATAGTCCCTTAGCTGTAAGCTTCACATGGAAGTTTGAGAGAGCGAGTCTTGGAGACCATAACATGACCTTCAGTGTCCAGCCGGAGGAAAATTATGTCCTCCACAAAAAAGAAGAAGTAATAAATGACTGGAAAATAAAAAGGGAAAAAAATGTCTGGAAAAAGAAAAACTCTTTTGGTCTTTCTTCTATGACATTACTTTGCAATGTCTTCAATAAGTGTAAAGAAAAGTCCAAATCAGATGTGGAGAGGAAAATTTCAGGATAATAAGAGAAAAAAATCAGAAGGATTTCCAATGCAAAAAAAAGCCCAAACAGACTCAAACATAAGGTCAAAAAACGATAGTTCTTTGGATGGTGATGCTGAAGATGTTGGGAATGGCGAGTAGTTCTTGTGGGAACGGTTGCTCTGTTCAGCGGTATCTTCTTGGATGCTGAAGCAGCCAGTATCTCATATATTCTCCTCCCCTCTCTCCCTCTCTTACACACAGACGAGCACACGATAATCCTTTATATGTGTTGCGCATGCACACACACATACAATACACACAAAAGCCAAGCTCTCTGTGGCTTTGAAACACATGCACACACACTCTCATGCAATCAGAAGGGGGGATGGAGGGAGAGAGCCAACGAAAGAGGGTTGGAGTGTGAGTATGCGCAGAGCAGGGAGAAGGCGGTCTCTCTTTCGGCTACCATACTGGAATGGTAAGGTATGATATTGGAGGATGCTGCATTTGAAGGTTATAGCTTGTAATATACAACTTGGATTTTTGCGCTATTCAGACATTTAAGTGTATGTCCATCGAACTCTATTTCAAAAGTCCTATTTCTCGGGACCCAATCTTGATTTATACACTGCAAATAATCACAATGACCTTGTTTATGCACTTAAGAAACCACTTTATTCCAGGGTTTTTGCAGAAAGCAGCATTCTGAAATGTTTTGTAAACAAGAATGCTGATTTCCTTACGCTGCTTAAGCGATTAAGAGAAAACGGTTTAACAAACCCAGGTTTCTCCCAGAGAACGTGGCTTAATGTGGCCATGTAAACGCGAGAGCAGCGTTCTTACAGGTTTTTGAAGAGTGCGCATGTGCGTGCAAAAGACCAGATAATAAACGTCATAGAATGGAGCCCAACAACAAATCAATAAAGCAGAAAGAATCAAACATTTCTGGAAGTACAGTGGAAAGCACATACAATATAAACTATACCCATTTATACACACCAATGTAAAATATCGACTGTCACTCACGTTCGCTTATATGCGCTTGTACACTGGGGGAATCCCAGAGTTTTCAGTAAGATGGAGACCCCACTATTGCAGTGTAATTCCACTGCAGGTCGTGAAGGAAGGTTAAGGAAACAAACACAGTAACAACTCTGGAATATCTGGAAATAAAGCGAAGCAACTGGGAATAAAATAGCTAAATGTTCCTCGGATGCCATGTTTGTTATTTACACAACCGTCACGGGGAAATTACATCACTGTGGAGAAAGCTGCTTACTGATCGAGCCGCATGTATACTGGAGTAAACAGTACGCTGCTTATACAGTGCATGTAAATGGGAAAGCTGCTTTCTCGCAATAAGCTGCTTTCTGGTTTCCATGTAAACCTAGTCATTCTTAATGAGTATCTTTGTCTTGTTTTCCAGTAAAATGTCAAAACATTTTTAAAACAAGATACAGTTACCTTATGAGCAAAACTGTGTAAGATATTGAGGCTTGTTTTCAGAGTATGTAACTTTAATATACTGTAAGTATTTTGCCTTGTTTCAATGGCAGATTTTAACTTTATTTTTATGCTTAAAACAAGTAAAAACAAAAGTGACACGAGACAAAATACACCTACAGAATATTCAAGATAGATTCTCTGAAAATATAATTATAATGTATTAACATCAAATTTGTTATAAATATATCTAATTATATAAAAATATTTATATAATTTTAAATTTGATATAATTTTATTAAATATAAAATATAATTTAAATTAAAGTGAGTTTACCTTTTTTTTTAAGGATGTTTAGATATTAAAATATACTTTTTAAGAAAGCTTTTTGTGTAGTGGATCAGTATCTTCATCCATTTTTTATAATTCCTTTCTCTCCATTTTTCCTCTCTCCATTTCAGGTCCCTTTTTTCAAACATTTCTTTCAAGCATCAGGCTTTCTGAATGGATGTCTTTGTCAGATGGAGAAAAAGAAATACAGAGAGAGAGAGAGAGAGAGAGAGAGAGAGAGAGAGAGAGAGAGAGAGAGAGAGAGGATGAGAGAGAGAGAGAGAGATAGTTCGAGACAGAAACAAGTGCTTTGGAATATTGATGAGAGACATTGTTGAGGAGCGAGGTATTGAGAAGCATATGAACGGCTATAACACTATTGTGCTTCTCTATTCATCACTAAAGGGCAACAGCTGCAGTGCCAGAACATAATTAGGAACAGTCAAGGGGTGGAGGTGGTGCTTGTGGGGAAATTCTGTTAAAGTCAAGTTGTTTGCACGTCAAAAGGAAATACCAAGAAATGTGCATTGGAAACGCAAACTCAATATGGATGTGACTGGAATTTTGGCCTGACGATTTCAAAGGCACTGATGTTCTGAACACAGAAACTATAGCTGCAAACAGTCGAGAGTGAGATCGAAACTCAATAGTCCAGAAAGGCTGCAGGGTAAATCTCAGCTCTATGGCATTTACAAATAATAAAATAAAATAAATCTCTCGCTTCATTCAAAAGACTCTTCCTTAAAGAGTCCTGTTTCTAACATCTGTATGTATCACAAAGAAAAAGACAGAGACAGACAGAGAGAATGAGAAATGGACAGAGATAAATGGTGAGAGTGAGAGTTATGTACTGTATGCACACACAGATACCGAAGTATATACTTCTTCAATTATACTAGGACTTTAATAGCCAATGATTGATCCATGTTTTTGTTGTGTTTAGACACAAAACCATCTACTTAATTTCCATAATACAACATAGCGAGTTACTTAAACTCAATTCAAACACGTTTTCTACTGAAGCATCCAAAGGTCCGCTGTGCCCGGTCTCAAACTGCCCACCATACATACATTTTGCCACCAGCAAACATTTTACAGTCATTTGGATCACACATGGCTGTGACTTACAACACTATGTAAAGCGGAAAAAAATATTTGTGAGTTTTTGTGTATTCTTATGTATTCATTAAAAGCTGGATGTGACCACAGTATCTGTCTGGCACACTTAAAGACATGTTATCCACATTCACGTTTTACTACACACACACACAAACACAGAGAAACACACATTTAACACTCTATTTTAAACAACTGTATGAGCAGCCTACAGCCTGAACTTTCACATACAATGAAAGGAACAACTTATAATTATATTATGTTTACCAAATGGTTACAAAATCTGACTCATGTCACCAAAGGCAAGTTTAAGTCACTATATGCAATATAAAAAGTTGACCCCTGACTGCAGGATTTTGATATGGCAGAGCTATTGGTGACTGAACACATCATAATATCTGTCCAGACTCAAAGATCACATAAAACACTACAACACATTCTATGGACAATACAGCAGAAAAAATTCTCACACACCATCAGACTCATTTTCTTCTTACCTGTTGTTGCTGAGCGAATAAGTCGTGCCGATCCGGTGCGTTGCAAAACATTCTGGTTAGTCTTAGCTGACGTGTGGTTGGTCATAGTTGGGGCCTTCAGCCCTATTGAAATAGTGCAGAAGAAATCAAACTTCATGTTAACAGAATACACAGTGACAGGTTTCGGTGAGTGAATCTGATGTTGCACAGGCGAGTGTGATAGAGAGGTTGTATGTGCTTTAGTGTTTTAATGGTAGTGGGTGGGGCCGATAGAATACTGTTAAACCATTAACAGCCAACCATCAATACTTTGTTTATAATTAGTATGGCAATCATTCAACCAGACAAGGTGGTTCATCAATCTTAACTACAAACACTCACAAAAGCCACCTTTACAAAGTACCATCTTTAGATAAAAAAGCCTGAAACAATAACCTTTATTATGTGTGTGTGAGAGAGAGAGAGAGACTGTGTTTATGTTAGGACATATTTCTCAATAAACATACAAATAAATGAAAACACAAAAAGTCCATCAGCGGAACAAGAAAAAATACACTCTCAAAACAAGAAATGTTAGGCTAAATGTATCTTGTTTTAAGTATGTTTAGAAATTTTTACTAGAAAACAAGACAGTATAAAAATACAATATAAGTGAATGGGTACCAACATTTTTAAGCTCAAAAAAGCACATAAAGGCAGCATTAAAGAAAACCATATGACTCCAGTGGTTAAATACATGTCTTCAGAAGTGATATTGTGTATAATGTGGATATAATGTGGGTGAGAAACAGATCAATATTTAAGTCCTTTTTTACAATAAATTCTCCACCCTGCCCAGTAGGTGGCGATATACATGAAGAATACTAATCACCAAAAACATAAGAAGCAGAATGTGAATGTGAAAGTGGAGATTGTTAGTAAAAAAGGACTTAAATATTGATCTGTTTCTCACCCACACTGATCATATAGCTTTTGAAGATATGTATTTAACCACTGCAGTCATATGGATTACTTTTTTACTGCCTTTATGTCCTTTTGGAGCTTGAAAGGTCTGGTCACCATTTATTTGCATTGTTTGGACCTACAGAGCTGAGATATTATTAAAAAAAAATCTTCATTTGTGTTCAGCAGAAGAAAGAAAGTCATACATATCTGGGATGACATATGGGTAAGTAAATGATTTTTGGGTGAACTATTCCTTAAATTCTGCCTAACAACTTAAGTATAACAATTAAATGTGAAACTACATTGAACTCTAATTACAATTTCAAATACAAAACTATTTTAGACTATTAAAATAGTTTTAAAAAACTATTAAAAATTATTTATGGTTCTAATCATATTTTGTTTTTAAAATAAAATGGCACATCAAAAGAGTGCTAATTACAGGGTCATTAGCTAAGATTATCAGCTTTCCCACTGATTAATGATTATAGAGGATCTGATGACAGTAAATACAGTTTCCCCTTTTAGGCTGTTTGATATGTAAATACTACATGATGAGAGACAGATGAATGCGAACTGATAAATGTCTAAAATACATAAAAAGTTCAAGAGAATTACTGAGATTAACCAATACTAAACTGTACTGTGGATTGTAAGTGTGTTTCTCTCACCTGCCACTGGTTTGGATGGTATAGAGCTTGCTCTGCTGCGGTGTCCTGATACAGGTTTGCTGATTGGAGACTTTCCTTGCATCTGGGATGAAGGGGATTGTTTGATAGGCTTCTCCTCATTCTTCATCACTTCAGCAGGAACTGATCATGGAGAAACCATCAGAATTATAAGATAGTATACACTGGCAAACATTTATTTTTGTTTTGTTTTGCACTAAAAATATCTAAACATCATTAAAAGAGGATACATTAACTTGATAAATACAGTTCCATAAGATATTAAGACTTGTTGGCAGAGAATGTGTCTTGAATACAAGTGTATTCTTGTATAGAATTTTTTTCTTGTTCCATAATTCCATGGTTTTGTTCACTTGATTTTTTTCTAATTTTCACCTTAGAGGGACAGTTCACCCAAAAATGAAAATTCTCTCATTTACTCACCCTCATGCCATCGACTTTTTTCTTCTGCTGAACACAAATAAAGATTTTTAGAATAATACCTCAGCTCTGTAGGTCCATACAATGCAAGTGAATGGTGACCAGACCTTTGAAGCTCTAAAAAGCACATAAAGGCAGCATAAAAGTAACACACATGAAACCTGTTGTTTAATCCATGACTTCAGAAGCAATCTGACAAGTGTGGGTGAGAAACAGATCAATATTTAAGTCCTCTTTTACTATGAATCTCCACTGTCACTTTCACATTCTAAAAGTGAATGTGGAGATTTATAGTAAAAAAGGATTGAAATATTGACCTGTTTCTTAACCAAAGTGATTGCATCACTTCTGAAGACATATATTAAACCACTGGAGTCATATGGATTACTTTTATGCTGCCTTTATGTGATTTTTAGAGCTTGAAAGGTCTGGTCAACATTAATTTGCTTTGTTTTGACCTACAGAGCAGAACAATTCTTCTAAAAATCTTCATTTGTGTTCAGCAGAAGAACAAAAATCTGGAATGGCATTAAAGTGAGTAAATGATGAGAGAATTTAAATTTTTGGGTGAACTGTCCCTTTAAGTTGGTGAGGTTTAAAATAAGTGAAAAAAAATAATAATAATCTGCCAATAGAACATTGGTACATTCTCTGAAAATGAATATTAATATCTTCTTAATTAATAGCTTCTGAGGTAAGGATGTTTAGAGAGTTTTTACTTGTTTTCCATTAAAATATCCAAATATAAAACAAGATACATTTACATGACAAGTAACACAAAGCAAATATATTAAGGCTTGTTTTCAGAGAATTTCTCTTGAATATAAATGCAATTTTTCTTGTGGCACTCTTGTAAGTGTATGAAACAAATGAACCAAATCTGCCAGTGCCACAAGACAAAATACACTTATATTCAACATACATTCTTAGAAAACAAGTCTAATATTGCGTTGCTTATCAGGTGAATTTATCATTTTTAAGAATGTTTACATATTGTAACTTTTTTTGCAGTGTAGGACAATAAACCTATGCCTGTTTTAGTTAGAACGATATACTATCAAAATATTTAAATATCGGGAACAGATTAGCTAGTTTCTAGACTGAACCAGAGAATGTCTCATTACAAACGTACTGAGTGTGTGTACATTACATGCAAAAACATGGCACCCATGAGGAACTAAAACAAACAACTATGTCCTACAGAAACACAAACTCTTAGATAAATTATTCAATATGCTAATATAATTGCAATTTGTAAAACACTCATAATCAATTAGAAATCAAAGCTACACCAGGCACACCATTAAGGTTTGGTTACAGCACAGAAAACACAAGCACAGCAATGTATGATTCCTTTATCAGATCTTACACATGCAAACATTCATCATTCAAATTAAAGGCTTTTGTGTTAATATTAATGGACAATTTAGGTGTGAATTCACCTACAATATCACTGCAAACACATTCGGATGCATTCCTTACTGCTCCAAGTAACAATGACAACTTGCTTCAGTAGAGAGATCTTGATTATTCTTGAATTTAATATTGGGAGAATTCATAGTGTGAGACAGTTACAGACCATTTGTTTGTGAGCTTGGGAATTAACCAATCATCATTCTGAGAGGATGTTTTGCGGAGGATGTTGTTTGTAATATCCACAATGCATAGCTTTGGAATGGCAGAAATTGAATTGTATATGATTGTTTCTTAGTCACTGCTAGACTCTGAGCAGATGTGACCTTTGACCTGAAGAAAGGAATTGGGGCAGTCTGAACTGAAAAAATATTTCCTTAAGGCACAGAGAGAGAGGCAACAAGAAAAAGAGAAGTTTTTTTTTTTGAGAAACCCTAAGCCCCTGCAGTTAAATGCCATAACTACACCATAATGTAGGGAAATATTTCTGTGGTCACATGGGCTTTACAGCTCAGTTGATTGGCTCCAAAAATTGTGACTGAGAATTGGAAATAAGATGTCCATATAAGAGGAAAGCAGGTTTGTTTTCATTTTGTGAGGTTTTCACGAACGTCATGCACTGAGAAACTATAATGAATATTTGTATGAGGCAACTTATAAGGCACACACACTCTCTCTCTCATACACACACGTACACACCTTTGTTGACTGCAATACCATTGCTTTCACTGATTGTACTTCCCAGTGATGAAGAGCTGGGGCTTGTGGGAAGGCCTTTCACTGGCAGTTTGGAGGAGGGAGCTCTCTGAGCACCCTTACCAGGAGAGCTGGAGACTGTAGTGGGGGTGTAAGGCCCTGTCAACTTGTCTGTGGTGCGCATCCTTACAATACCTGAATGCAAAGAACAAAAGACGTTGTCGTTGTCATCATCATCATCATCATAACTGATATCAAAATTATATGTGATATTGCAAATCAACCATAGATATGACTTCATAGCAGTTCCATTCACACAGTTGCACTGGTAGTCCAGGTATGCCTAATTCTGTGTTAATTAAAAATAGTAATCCACTATATATTACTAATTATTTCTCTAAAATTATAATTAGATTACTAATTACTTAATAAAAAACATATCACATTACTAATTACTTTAAGTTACTTTCTAAAACACTTTTCTGCTCAACAAATAAGCTCTATATTTCATCCTTGTTCATTGTTACACACAAGTCATACACACAGCACCTCACATTTCTCCTTCATAATAACTCGTTACAGGGACATAATTCATGTATGCTACATAAATATATATTAGATTTTTATTAGAATTAAATTAACTGAAAGTCAGTAACTGTAATCTGATTCCAAGAATTTAAAATGTAATGCATTACACTAATTTTGACTAAAAAGTCATTAGATTAAAGTAACTAATTACTTTGTTATTGGATTACACCCAACACTGGTGAAATGTGCATTTGAGTACTGGGAAGTCTGTGTGTGCATCCTGTAGGCCTATCCTGTTTCTATATATTACAGATTATTTCCTATGAGGCAGAATAACACTTATTTGACTCAAATGAGAGAGAGAGGAGGGAACACCTCAGACAAACACATCCTACAAAGCAAGGTCACTGCTATTGAGACCAACCAACACAAGTACACATTATGTCAGCTGGTTAATGAACATGCAGGTTTGAAGGTCTGGCACACTGACTGCACTTGGAAAAGATGAGACGCTATTTCTCACTTCCTCCAGAGTCTGATCCAGCAACCGCATTCTGGACCCTTGCTCTGTGTTTAAACTGCATTTAATTCAACAGCAGTAAGACGCAAGAGTCATGAAACAGTGAGGAAGTTAAATGCCACCTACTGGAGAAAGCAAGGCACTGCATTTGATCTGTAAACCCTTTAAGCTCTCAGCATGTTTTTAAAGATTTCCTGTTTTAGTGCCATACCCAAAATTAAAGGCTTAACTCTGCAAAAAAAAAAAAAAAAAAAAAAAAAAAAAGTGCTTGGCATAATTTTAAAGAAAACTTTTCCATTTTTTAAATGATATAGATTATGATAAATTCTGAGACTCCCAACCTATGAAACTGCTGAAAAATCACAAAAAAAAAAAAAACTTGAACCAAATTTTTTTTCTTCTGATTTGTCAATATATATTTCAGGGTGTACATAAGGTAGTTCCAAAAAAACTGCTTTTGTTTTGTTCCCAATCACTTCACCTGTAACTGAGCAAAATTTTGTGTTGATACGACAAAGCAATCAAAATTTATAGCATTACAAATGTAATTTGTCCAAAAGCCTCTCTGAACAAACAAAACATAAAAATTGTACATAAGAAGTAATTACACATGCAAATACAACAATGACTAAAGTTATGCTCTCTGTCCAAAACATGCAGGCATGAGTAACTAGATTTCATTCAGTTCCATTCTGTGGCATTTGAGCCATCACTGAGACTGTGTCATGTACTTGGCACCATCTCCTGGTGGCCATACGTAATTAGAGTGAACGATCCTCTCTGCCCATATTTGGATGACTTCCACCTCTGGTTGCAGAGATCTGAATCCTAATACAATTTGTTTAGCGTTCCATGTCGCTGGACAGCGTACAACATTATTTCTGATAGAGTCAGCTGACCCAGGAAAGCTAACGTGTTTTTAGGCAGATAGCACATTATGTGATGTATGCACATTGTGCTTCGTGTGGATTATCTAATGATCTATGCATCTGATTACATTGTGTGTGGGCTCATTTTAAAGATATAAATGAAAATGCGGCATATAAGCAACACCTGTTTACATGTAACATGTATAAGACATATACTTAGCTATTACTCGCTATATTTTTGTCTGTAAGGTAAAACAAATAAGCTTGTTGTATTCTACACATTCAGAGCTTTTCAACAACATATGACACATGATATAAACATATAAACACATATTGTGTTTACAGTAATACTCTTACAATGGATGTCTATGGAGCAAGGCACTCTGGAGGTTTTAAAAGCAGGAATATGTAGGTATTTTTTGTTACAAACTTTATATTATTTATTCTGTACAAAATATGTGTTATTTGAGTTGTAAAGCTCTCCAAATCATTCTTTCAGCTGTGGAACTACTGTTCTAGGCAGATGAACTTCTGGTTATGCCTTTGTTGGTGCATTTTTCTCGATGTACTGTAAACGGTCTGTGGAGGTGAGGGCGTGGTCGAGCGCCCATCTGGAGAGAGAGAAAGCGGTAAGGAGTTCCACCTGAGACGAACTGCTACAAATTACCGTTTCTGTGTTCGCAGTGAGGGATATAAAAGACGACCCAGTCCACAGAGAGAGGAGACAGACAGTTGCACACCAGAGACTGTGATTTCCATATTATAGAGTGTCGTGCTGAAAAGCTGACTTGTCTTACCTTTTATGCTGCAAAGCAGATTTTTGGTTTTTAAGTGTGAAGCTGAAAAGCGATTACTATTATTTTATTAAATAAAATTCTGACTCAAGTGGACTGTGGAAACCGGTTCCTGCCTCCTCCTTGCCCGTCCTTATACTGTTACACGGTCCTTTTCTGGTAATTTTGCAAGTATCATGCAAAAGTTACCAGATTTACATGGTCATGTAGTTCAGTCACACTAGTCTCAACATGTACTTTAACACTTATTCCAATGCAATGCCTTGCCCATAGACTTCCACTCTAAGTGCATTATTGTAAATCCAATTTTTGTTTGTTAGCAAAATTTAGGGACGATTCAAAATAATTCTCTGTGGTAATCGACAGCATGCCACAGATGCTGTCCATACAGCTTAACTTGTATTTAACCCGGAACATTCCTTTAACCCTCAGGCAAGTCTGACTTTGAACTTTTTAAATCCAAGAGTGAGTTTATTTGAGTATCAATCTTTTATTTTTATCTCATGTGTCACACTTGGCTGTCCACACTTCAAAACTGAATTATGAAAGCTATCAAACATATAGAAAGAGGCCTTTTACAAGTGGCACTAAATTAGTGTGGCTAAGCGGTTAAAATATTAGGAGGTTAATCCCAGCACAGATATCCTTTGAAACAAAACTTTCCCCTGATTTGCAGCTATTAGATCTTAGTGCAAAAGTCACAACATTGGCCTGTGTTCTCTGGGAAGAAGAAACAAGACAGCAATTGTCTGGGAGAAATATGACCTTTTCTGTTTGATTCAATTCTACTTTTCATTGACACTGAAATACAACACACACCAACATCTAGAATAAGGCCCTGAAACCACGTGCAACCAAAAATATTGAATAAAATTGGAAACACGCATTAGAGAAAGAGATATCTGAAGGAGAGGGGTTAGGTTACAGGGCAGCCGAAAGTGAGGATATGCACACACATACACACATTGAGCACAAAGAAATAACCACTTCCTGAACAAATATGTGGGGTTTTCTGACCAAAACAGGACCTGGATAAATATCAAGGTAAAAACCCTTAGGGTGTACAAATACGCACAGGACGCAGAGGGAGGAGGGAAAGATAGAGAAAGGAAAAAAGAATGAATGAGACAATATGAGATAGGAAACTGAAGTGAAGTGTTAAGTGTTAAACTGAAGTGTCTGTTATGGCTTTAAAATAATGAACATGTGGCCATAGAAAAAGAGGGTTAGTTATGTAACACTACGCAGAGGTTGGACAGTGAAGTATTGCATTCTGCAAGCTTATTAACACCAGCTGCAGCCCAACCTCTCTCTCTCTATTACAAACACACACGTCTTTTTATTATGGTGGGGACATTCCATTGACTCCTTTTGTTTTAATACTTATAAATAAACAATTTCTATCCCTTACCCCTAAACCTCATTTTTACTATTCTTTTAGGAACATTACCCAAAATGTAGATAAAACTTGACCCACACATACACACTCTTGTTTACCTACAGTAGCTATCTACACTGAGCAAAAAATAACGTAAATAATAAACCTGAAAAACCTAATAAACCTAAACCTAATTGTGCTTCATGTCTTAAAGGGATAGTTCAACCAAAAATGAAAATTCTCTCATCATTTAATCACAGCTCATGCCATCCCAGATGTGTGACTTTCTTTCTTCTGCTGAACACAAATGTACATTTCAGCTCTGTAAGTTCTCACAATGCAAGTGAATGGATGCACATTAAGGAAGCATAAAAGTCTCCAGTGGTAAAATCTATGTGATAAGTGTGGGTGAGAAAAGGATCAATATTTAAGTCCTTTTTACAATAAAATTTCCTCCTTGCCCAGTAGGTGGCGATATGCATGAAGAATGCGATTCGCCAAAAAAAAAAAAAAAAAAAAAAGAAAAAAAGAAGAACAAAGTGAAAGTGGAGATTGATAGTAAAAAAGACTTAAATATTGATCTGTTTCTCACCCACACTTATCATATCACTTCTGAAGATACGGATTTAACCACTGGAGTCATGTGGGTTACTTCTATGCTGATTTTATTTCCTTTTGGAGCTTAAATATTTTGGTACCCATTCACTTACATTGTAAGGACGTATGGAGCTGAAATATTCTTCTAAAAATCTTTGATTGTGTTCAGCAGAAAGAAAGAAAGTCATACACATCTGGGATAGCATGAGGGTAATGATGTAAGAGTAAATCGTGAGAGAATTAAAATTTTTGGGTGAATTATCCCTTCAAAAATGTATCTGTTTCTCATCCACACCTATCATATTGCTTCTGAAGACATGCATTTAACCAATTGAGTCGTATGGATTACTTATCTGCTGTCTTTTTGTTCTTTTTGGTGCTTCAAAGTTCTGGCCACCATTTACTTGCATTGTATGGACCTACAGAACTTAAATATTCTTAAAAAAAATGTGTTTGTGTTCAGCAAAAGAAAGAAAGTCATACACATTTGGGATGGCATGAGGGTGAGTAAATGAGATATTTTTCATTTTTGGGTGAACTATCCCTTTAAACATCTAAATTAACTGGTTTTATTCAAGTCAAAAATATTATTAAACATCACTGAATCAATCTAAATACATTAGGTTACACCAACAAAACAAATTTTAAGGGTTAGATTAGATAGAAGTAGCTCAAAGTAACAATTGCAGATTACCAATTTTTACAGTATACATGAGGACATGCCACTTCTATTGGATATATATATACACACACACACACACACACACACACACACACACACACACACACACCGATCAGCCACAACGTTAAAACCACCTACCTAATATTGTATAGGTCCCCCTTGTGCCACCAAAACAGCACCAACCCGCATCTCAAACTAGCATTCTGAGATTATATTTTTCTCACCACAATTGTACAGAGCGGTTATCTGAGCTACCGTAGACTTTGTCAGTTCGAACCAGTCTGGCCATTCTCTGTTGACCTCTCTTATCAACAAGGCATTTCTGTCCACAAAACTGCTGCTTACTGGATGTTTTTTGTTTTTGGCACCATTTTAGTAAATTCTAGAGACTGTTGTGTGTGAAAATCCCAGGAGACCAGCAGTTACAGAAACACTCAAACCAGCCCATCTGGCACCAACAATCATGCCGGATTTTGACAAAGTCTAAGGTAACTCAGATAACTGCTCTCTACAATTGTGGTGAGAAGAATAGAATCTATTAGCAATGCTATTCTAAGATGCGGGTTGGCGCTGCTTTGTATTTTTTAGAAAGCTTTTTTTTATTATTTCATAAACTTACCATTAAACTATTTACTTTATATATGAATTGGTTTTACCTTCAAGGATGTCCTCGAATGTCCCAGAAAGGAGGGGACATTTTGTACACATACTCCTGTACAAAAGCATGAAGTTTTCCTGCATGTTCCTGTGAACTCCCTGTGTGTGTGCGGCTTCTTGTGTGTAGTAGAGGAATGTGAAAGACATTTAAATATCAACTCTGCTGTGTCAGCTTGTACGTTAAAGGTGCGTCAGAAAGACACTGTAACTACAGATCAAGCATACCTCACATTTACAGAGAGACCCACCCAGACACAATGCACGCACGCTTCATAACACACAAGTGTAAATGAAATCAGTTTTTCCTCTGAAGATACAGTAAATTACCTAAACTGTGAGAGTGATGTAAGTAAAATGAGTAGACATAATAATCAGTGTAAGCTTGCAAGAAACAGTACACAGGCTCAACAAAACAAGCCTAGAGGCACTTCATCCTTAAGCAATGCCCTTGAAAGTTTGTCCTGTCTAGCGTATTTAACAAGTGAAACTTACCCGCCGGCTGAACTGCTCGGCCTCCCGATGGACCCAGACTACCTGTGGGTCGGGCTTCTCGGCTTGGGGGCTTCAGTCTGGGTTCTGGGGGTCCAGATGTGGATGTACTGCTAGCTGTAGTCCCTAATGAAGGTCCCAGCTTGGAAGACACAGTCTGCAAAAAGAGCCTTTGGTTACTGACAGCATCCCATGCGAGAGAGCCCAACTCTGGACGCCGAAGGGTAATCATAGTGTTAGCCATTCCACAGAACAGACAGAAAATGTGCAGCGGCATAGAGAGAGAGAGAAGCAAGAGAGGAGAGAGAGGGAGGAGGAGGAGGAGCGGAAAGAAGGGAGGGGAAATAAGACTCGCCAACTCCGTAAACCAGAAGGGAAAAAAAAAAGGGGAAAACGTTGCTATTGTGTTATATTCCCTCAGGTCTTCTGATGCCAGGACCAGCCCAGATCTTTTCCTTTTATACTTTTTTTTTTCTCTCCCTTGTTTTTAAACACCCTTCACACACACATGGAGTGAGTTTGTGAAAAGACTGTTGTCTAAATCAGTGTTCGTGAGTCAGACTCGTCCAAGGAATGTTCTTCTCTTCCTTTTTTCCTTTCCAAACAGTTGTTTTATTGGCAAAAACATCCCACTTATGTTCTATTGAAAAAGTTCAACACTTAATTTTAAGTTGTCCTTCATTTATTTAAAAAAAAAAAAAAAGAAGAAAATAAGTTATTGGGGCCAGTCCATTAACATTAAAATACACATTGTTTCAGAGGTACAGCTACAAGATGTACACATTATACATGTTAACATGGTTTTAGTGTGAATGCTTACCTAACAATATGCATTTAAGCATTTATGAACTGTCAACATTGTCACAAATGCTATAGATTGAGCTTAACTTGTTTTGAATCCGGAACATTTCTTTAAAACAAGGTACATTTATTTGAGAAGCACAATTTCATAAGATATTAAGACTTTTTGAGAGAATATTCAGTGAATACATTTCTGTTACACTATTGACATTATATATACACTCACTGAACACTGTATTAGGAATGCTATACTGTAGTAATACTGGGTAGGGCCTCCCTTTGCTCTTAAAACAGCCATGTTTTCTGGTCCATGTTGACATGATTGCATCACGCAACTTCAGCAGATTTGTCAGCTGCACATTCATGCTGCGACTCTCCCGTTCTACCACATCCCAAAGGTGTTCTATTGGGTTCAGAACCGGTAACTGGAAAGGCCACTGAAGAACAGTGAACTCATTGTCATGTTCATGAAACCAGTTTGAGATAACAATTACTTTGTGACATGGTGCATTATCATGCAGGAAGTAGCCATTAGAAGATGGGTAAATTGTGGCAATGAAGGGATGCATATGGTCAGCAAAAATACTCAATTTCCCACATTAACATTCCCCATATCATAACACCACCGCCGCCAGCCTGGACAGTTGACACAAGGCAGGTTGGGTCCATGGATTCATGATGTTGGTGCCAAATTCTAACCCTACGATCTGTGTGTGTGGCAGCGGGGGCGTGGTCAAGCGTCCGTCCAGAGAGAAAGCAGTAAGGGCGCTTGCATCTGAGCTAGATTATGTTTAATACCTGTTTCTAATTTCAGTGAGCATGGGGAGAGCGGCATATAAGCAGCCTAGCCACCAGCAGAGGGGAGAGAGAGTCTGGCACAAGGAAGGCCACAGTGCTCCTGAAGCTGTTACGTTTAATCTGTTATGTTTGTGAAGCTGATGTGTTTAAGTTACTACATGCCTGTGAAGCTGATGAGTTTGTGAATTTGTAAAGCATTGAAGTGGCCACTTAAAAGTCCTACCTGAGCCTGGAAAAACCTGCTTCCCTGTGTTCTCCTTCCCTTCTGTTTGTGAAGCTGTGTTACAGTGTGCCTCAGCAGAAATTGAGATTCATCAGTCCAGGCTGTGTATTTCCAGTCTTCAACTATCCAGTTTTGGTGAGCCTGTGCCCACTGCAGCCTCAGCTTTCTGTTCTTGGCTGACAGAAACATAACCCGACATGGTCTTCTGCTGTTTTTGCACATTCTGAGATGCTATTCTGCTCACTACAATTGTACACAGTGGTTATGTGAGTTACAGTAGCCTTTCTGTCAGCTCGAACCAGTCTGGCCGTTCTCCATTGACCACTCTCAACAACAAGGCATTTCCGTCTACAGAACTGCCGCTCACTGGATGTTTTTTTGTTTTTAGCACCATTCTGAGTAAACTCTAGAGACTGTTGTGCATGAAAATCCCAGGAGATCAGGAGTTACAGAAATACTCAAACCAGCCCATCTGGCACCAACAATCAATGGTCGAAAACACTGAGATCACATTTTTCAATACAAGTTTATAGTTCAAAACAAGTTAAGCTAAATCTACAGCATTTGTGGCATAATTCTGACAGTCCATAAATGCTAAATTACGTTTTTATTTTTAGGTTTATGCTTAAAACCAGAAAAAAATATTTGCCAATATGGTAAGAAATATACACTTCAAGATACAGTACAGTCTTATTATTTTTTGAAAATGTTGCTTCTCAAGTACATTTATCCTGTTTTAAGGATGGTGCAATGTTTTTACAGGGAAAACAAGATAACAATACTTTAAAATACTCTTTTTCTTTGAGACGTCTCAGAAGGGGGGAGGGGGGGGTGAGGGGGGGTCCCTGGTGAATAAAGCTCTTGGATGTTTCTTAACAACGAGAGTAAAACAGAAACATTCGAAAGCACTAATGTAAAATTGCGTACGTGCTCTGACATGCTTTAAGACTCTGGATGTGAACAGAAAACAAAGTGTTAATGAGCAAATAATCATGTGTGTCCTTCCCTAATCACAGTCTTTACATTCTACCAACTTTTTGGAGATCTGCATTTGCTCTTGACATTCGGTTGGACCCAACCTAATAACATATTTAAGCCTGAATAACAACATAGCACAGTCATGTGATGACATGTATAGAGCTAGACCTGTTGAAGCATTTCTCCTCATTTAGAAAGAGAAGATTGACATGGAATTGCACAGCTGTTATAAATATGTTAGTTTATATTTCATTTAAATAGTTTTAGTATTCTAGATTTAGATTTTTTCTGTTGACATAGCTAATGCATGTACAAGAACAAGCTGTCTGATCACATTAAACCTGGGCCTAAATCATACTTTCAACTGTTGTTATCAATATGATATGAGGTCATGAAAGGTACTGTGTGGGTGTTTAAAGTGTTTAAAAACATTATACATAAAAAGATGAGGAAAAAACTACAGAGACTTTACTAGAAAGTACAAAATGCAAATCAAGTCGTTATAATATTCCACATCACACTATTCCACTGACATCAAACACTTGCAGAAACCTCACACATCAATAAACACTGGTGAGTCAACAAGTTTTCATTGGCTGAGGTCTCAATCAACCTTTTTTGTGCATCCATATCTATTGCTAAATGCCTTAGATAAAGCAAGAGATGGGTCATTTGAATGTCTGATGTTTAGTAAAGTTTCCTAATACTGCAAACACCTAGATTATGGCCTACATACACAGATGAGCCAAAACATTATGTCAACTCACAGGTGAAACAAATAATGTTGACCTTCTCCTAACAAGGCCACATGTCAAGGTCTGGGTAGATTAGATGGTAAGCAAATAATCAGTTCTCGTAGTCAACATGTTGAATGCAGAAGAAATGGGCAGGAGTAAAGACATGAGCGACTTTGACAAGGGCCAAATTGTTATGGCCAGACAACTGAGTCAGAGAATCTCTGAAATGTCAAGGCTTGTGGGGTGCTCCCGGTCAGCAGTGGTGAGTACCTAACCGACAGTGGTCTGAGGAGGGACAAACCACAAACTTTCGACAGGGTGTTGGGTGCCCAAGGCTCATCGAAGCACGAAGGCAGGAATGCTATCCTGTCTGGTCCGAACCGACAGATGGTCTACTGTGGTACAAGTCACCGAAAATTTTAATGATGGTTATGGGAGGAATGTGTCACAACAAACAGTGCATTGCACCCTGCTGTGTATGGGACTGCCTAGATGCAGACCAGTCAGAGTGCCCCTGATGAGCCCTGCCCACCTTCGAAAGCACCTACAATGGACGAGCGAGCACTGGAACTGGACCTTGGAACAGTGGAAGGAGGTCACCTGGTCCGATGAGTCCCATTTTTCTTTAACATCACGTGGATGGCCATGTATGTGTGCGCCGTTTACCTGGGAAGTGATGGCACCAAGATGCACTGTGGGAAGACGACAAGCCGGTGGAGGGAGTGTGAGGCTCTGGACAATATTCTGCTGGGAAACCCTGGGTCCGGCCATTCATGTGACATCAATTTGACATCTAAACATCGTTGCAGACCAGGTACACCCCTTCATGCAATTGTATTCCCTGATGGCAGTGGCCTCTTTCAACAGGATAATGCACCCTGCCACACTGCACACACTGTTCGGGAATGGTTTGAGGAACATGATGAAGAGCTCAAGGTGTTGCCCTGGCCTCCAAATTCCCCAGATGTCAACTCGATTAAGCATCTGTGCTGGACCAACAACTCCAATCCATGGCGACTCCACCTTGCAACTTACAGGACTTGAAGAATCTACTGCTAATATCTTGGTGCCAGATACCACAGGACACCTTCAGCAGTCTTGTAGAGTCCATGCCTCAGCAGGTTGGTGCTGTTTTGGCAGCACGTGGAGGACAAACAGCATATTAGGCAGGTGGTCATAATGTTTTGGCTCATCAGTGTATATAGGGGAGACTATAGGGCTAGTTGTCATACTTTTTAGTCTTTTATTCATAAAAGTACATTTTTGTATAGCCACAAACCTTTAATTCTTGGCTACAAAAAAGCAATTGAACTTTTCCATCATTATTGCACAGTAAAAAACAATTCAGTTCATTGAACACAAGTTGACGATTTGTGACAATATTCCCCAATAGTGGGACATGTTTTCATACTAAATGGGGTAGGCTGTCATAATGGAACCTGTCATTAAAGGTGCACTAAGTAACTTTTGTCTTTGTGTCATCTTGGACTTACACTGACACCTAGTGGCTTGGATGCAGCATCATTTAAAATCAATAGTTTTCTGTTTCAGATGCCATTGTAGAAATTTAGTATTCACAGTCAGCCATGATTACTTTAAACAACAAGTGAAAGTGCCAAATAACAGGACGGTTACTGAGATTAAGCGAGTAGTATTCGGCTAGTTATGTGATTCTAACATGGCAGCCCCCATGTGCGGCCCATCTCCATGTAAAATAAAACAGCTTTTATAAGGTTACTGATTTGACTGGAGTCTTCAATATAATGTGAGTGGTATGCGAGTTCAACTTTTTTAATGAGGAAAAAATTACTGAGTGCATTTTTAAATCAGTGGCATAGGTTTCATGTGAACATTTGAGGCTTTTCAGCTAAATCTAAACAATTATGATGCACAACAATTAATTAAACAACAAATGGCAAACGTAACATACATCACAAATTTTTTTTGGCCAACAAATATTGTAATTTATCAATTGTATAAATTTAGGACATCTAAAACATAAGTAACAGCCCGCCCCTATACAAATAGGACAACTTGCCACAAAACTGACATTAATGAAATACACCCTTGTCCTGTAAACATAGTTCAAATTTTTGGTTAAAATGTACCATGATTAAATACAGTAGTTGATCCTTGACTAACTGTATGCCAATGTGGTTTAGTTGTGTTCACTTTTTTAGCCAAGAACTACAACAAAAATATAATGATATTGAAATTTTGGAACTGAATGACTAACCTTGCTGGTGCCTTTAGAGGGTTCTTGCTCTGTTTCTTTCATAAGTTGAACCTTTTCTTCATCTATGAGATCGGTTGAGGAAGGAAATTCAGACTTTATTATTGTTTCTTCTCCTCGTGTTTGTAAAGATAATGTGATCACACCCTTCTCCTGATTGCCATTGGTGACAACCTCTGCAACTTCTGTATGATTCACAGATGATTCAATGATAAGTGCCTTTTTCCTATCCGGTGGCAGACACGTTGTTTGGAGTTTAGGGTCTGACTCTCGACAGTCAGATCTCTTTGGTTCTCTTGCATGGCTCGATGAGGATCTGCTTCTTTTCCCAACAGCTTTATCTTCCACTCTCCTACTGGTTGCACGGTTTGCCGTAAGAGGAAGCGAATTCACATTGCCTGAAACTGACTTGCCAAGATTAGTGTTTGTTTTGGCGGGACTGGCAGATCTTGGTGCAGAGGCAACTCTGGAAATTATCTTGGCCTTCACGTTCTTCAGGTCTGGTCTGGGGAATCTCTTAACCTCAGGTTTTGTGGCTTTGGTCAGAACAGCCCTTTTAGGAGGCTTGGAGAGACCATGTCCTGCCAGAGCATTGGTCTTTTTCACTGTGGACTTTGGCTGGTTATCCTCTTTAGAGAAAGACAAGACCTTTATGTTTCTGGTGCCTATTCTATTACCCACTGAATCTTCAAGATGCACCACCATCTCATTTAGGATTATCTCATTAGCTTGAGTGTCTGGACACAACTCAGAGAGTTCCCCTTTCTCTTGGACCACTTCCCTCAGGGGGGCATTGACCGTAGCCAGATCAGTCACTCTGTTGGAGCTCTGCGACTTGCCTTCCGCTGGTTGGTCTTGAGAAAGGTCTGGTAAAGTGTTGTTTAGCAGGTCCACCACAGAGCTGGTGGAGACTTCCAGCGCAGAAACACCAATCTGGCTCTTCAACACCAAATCTACCGAGACTAAAGAGAGAAAAGAGTCTTCTTTCTCCTCTTCTTTAAGGTCATCATAATCACCATGTTCTGAAGAGCACAAGGAGGCCACATCACTGTTGTCATTTAGTCCAACCTTCTGTGTTACCATCAAAGTGACATCATGATTATCATTGTCACTCCAGCAGTCTTCATTGGCGTCCAGATAGACAGATACAGAATTGTCGTTGTCATTGGACTCATTGTAGTCCGGTCTGCAGTTTGGGCTCTGTATGCCTAAATCATCAATGTTGACTATGTTTTTACCCATCTCTACCTCTGGCATGTCCACATCCAAAGGGCTGTCTGTTCTGGCACTGCTCAGACTACTCAAGCTACACATGGAGTCTGGTGATGCTTCACCTCTATCATATGGGGGCACAGTTGATGATGAAGACAATGAGGACTCAGAGGTGAAAGCACTGTTACTCTGGTCACCACTGTGTAACGGGAGATGCATCCCATGCTGAGATCCTTGAGAGGTTATCTTGGGAAGTGTAGGGTTCGGAAGCTGAGACTTGTCTACTGGCGGCTCCATGAGACACGTAGAAGTGCAAAAGAAGAGATTGAGACACAATCACACATCCAAACCTCCCATAGCTAGACCCAATTCAACACTGATGGACAGCCCAGTGTGTAGAGAAAGATATTAGGGAAGGTGTTTACCATCCCTTTGTTCATTCAGAGGATGGTGTCCATGACTTTGCTGGCCCTTCTTTGATGATTCTAGGGAACAAAAGAAGACAAGAGCATGTTAGTTTCATTTTATATAGTCCTGATGTGTACTGTTAGATATTTTTTGATTATACATCCTATAAAAAACACATGTACCCAAGTTCAGACCTGAAGAAGCAAACCCAACGGTAACATTGAATTTGGAAAATTTTATATTTTGACTCAACTTAAAAGTAATCAAATCTAAATGGGAAGAAATAAGCCCGGTGTGACTTTTGAAAATATTTTAAATTGGATTGCCATGCAAGGGGTGTAAGACAGTGCAGTACTGCTCCCTACTGGCAACTCCTCTTGTTCCCATATTGACTATTACTCTTCATAGTGAGAGTCAGAGGTGAGAAGAGCATTCTTTTATATTGCTTCTGTAATGTTCAACTTGCATTTAAAGACCAAAAACCTACATATTTTCTATGACACACTTAGCTTGTGTATGTAAGTAGGGTTGAGTCTCAGTTCATGCGTTACATTCTTGAGTTTCAGTTTGTGTGTTTTTGTTTTTCTTAAAGGGATAGTTCACTCAAAAATGAAAATTCAATCATCATTTACTCATACTCGTGTTGTTCCAAACCTATATGACTTTCTTTCTTGTGTATGATTATTACAGAGTATTCATTTTTGGGTGAACTAACTCTTAAGACCATTTTTGATGCTTAATAAAAAAAGATAATCTAAGAAAAGAACAATAAGCTTAATTATTTGATTATAAGCATAATTATCAAACTCACTATTAAGCCTCTGTCTCTTGTTATCTCTCTAAGGCATTCCTTCTCTCTGAAGTATTCCATTATTTTACACTTTGTAGTTTGTTATATTTTCAGCTTGTAGGCTGGAAAATCTTGTTTAAAGCTGCCTGCATTGAAATTCCCTGTAAATTGCATGGTTTATGACATACATATTATAGTGCACCTGCACAATGAAGTCTGCATTAGGTCAGAGTCACACTCAATAAGATGTGCATGATAATGTGGGTCAGATGCTAATAAGACGAGAAGCTTTTATTTTGATATTCAGGGCATTCTTTCTCTCACACAACGCAATGGTGATAGTTACAGCCACAATAGTGCCCTTGTGTTTCCAGACAAATGTCAAATGGTCCTGACCAAGAGTCTGATTGTTCTGCTCACAGAAACCCTTTACCCACCAAAATCTTTGTCATCTTTTAATACAAAGAACAGGCTGATAACCACCCGGGTGGGGAGGACGAGTGGGTGGCAAAATGTGCCTGTGTCATTTCTACTGACACTGCAAAAAACACCAACATTTCAAAACTCTCAACATTTTCAGAGAGCTATTTTCCAGGTATTGAGTGAGGTATAATGGGATTATGGGTATCAACCACAACAAGATAGCTAGATTAGGTAATAGTTTTTCACAGTGTTGGAAATTTGAAAGAATAACCACTGTTTCATTGAGGTGCCAATTATTTACTTCAAGTTTGTAGGCAAGATGAACAATCATGAACAATCCTCCTCTGTTCAATTTCCTGGTGCCATTAGACCACAGAGATCTGCTTGTATTACAGATACGGCTACTGTTGTTGAGACAGCACAAGCTCATATATCACTCAGGAGCACAAGATGGGTGTAATTAAAGATGCAGAAAAGAGACAAAAGATGATCACCTTTAAACCTCTTCTAGCATCCACAGAAAACATAAAATAGCAGCTGATGAAAAATTAAAAAACTAGAAGTCAAGTCTTTTTATAAAAATACACTCAGATGGCTGGTAGTGTAAATCACTGTAAGTTCAGTAATTGCTGTATTATGTAACAATTCCGGCTTGCTTCCTACTGAGCCCAGTTCAGTGGGTACATGATCCTCCTGGCCTGCGTGATGTTTTCTGAGGTCACTATAATCTTTGATAATTACACTTGTTCTAACATCTCTACCCAGCACAGATTATCAGAAACATGAGACTATAGCCTTACAGAGGAAGAGAAAGAGAGAGAGAGAAAGCCTGTACCGAAGCCATGATTCTATCTGTTAAGGTCAATCCTATTTACCCCCGGGGTGGGATGAGAATTATAGAGAAATCGATTGGATTGGGTTAACTAAAATGAGGTTACAAGACACGTCACATTTCTCTACACTCTCTGACACAGACGTGCACATATATATACACACATGCAACACATTTGTTCATGAGAGGAGCGAGCCAGGCCTGCTATGCTCTACTGCATGCCTGTCAGCTGAAATAAACACTGAGCAGACATCATACAGGGAAAGAAAAATCACAAATCAAACTTCAAGACAGCTACAATTCTTAGTAAAGAACTGATTATTTCAAAGACAATTTATTTATACTAACAGGTTTCCAATTACTTCCATCTTTTTAAGAAAAAAGTTGATATATAAGTAGTTAAAGGTAAATTCTTCACCGACAGCACCAAATTGCAATCTATTGCTGCCTTCACGTTCTATCGGAATTATCGAAGTATTCCACTCAGAAGTTGCACATGAACGACCCTTCAAGTCGTAATTATGACTGGGAAATTCTGAGATAATTTTGATACCCGAGTTTTCAAGATGGGAGGAGTCGTAAACTTTCAACATGGTGGAGGAGAGTACGGTTTCTGTAGTGAATGACAGGTTTTATTCATTTTTCTAAATACAGCTAATCGTTAACACTTGCCATTTCGGTCATATTTATTTATGTATATCAGCAACTATTTGATGCATGTTGTACATTTTTACACCATGACAATAGCTTTTATTTGACTAAAATTCCATTATCGTCTAACATGATCACACAGAAATGCTATTTCAGAAAGTTCCGGTACCCTAGGATCGGCGACATTTTTGCATTGGTTTCAGTGTGTTTACCTTCCCACGTGGCTCGACTGGCAGCGCACTGAATCAGCAGTGTGAAAGACCCAGGTTTGTATCCACGTTGAAACCAGGAAGTAATCGCGTTTGCTTAATCAGTGACAAGCGTGACTTGGAGGTTGCACTATTCCCCCTAACATTTCATTTTTACTTCACTAATGGTTAGGTTAAGGTTTGGGTTTTGGGGTAGAGTCCATAAAATATGCATTCCTCTTGACTGTGTTACATCCTGTACAGCTGAAAAGACTACTAGCTTTTGGTGACCTCTCCTGGACATAAACAGTACTCACATGTGCCTATACGCCTTACGACACTTACTGCTTTGGCCACTGGGGGCACTGTTTTAAATTTCGGTAAGCATACTATTTTTTAGCTAAAGAAAAGTCGACCTACTGTTTCCAATTTCACTGCGAGATCAGGCTGTATAGTCAGCAATATGACAAATATGTAGGGCTGCCCCTGACCAAAGATTTTCCATAGTCGACTAGTAGGCGTTAATTTAAGCCATTAGTCGACTGGTCGCACGTTTATGATATTAATTTAATTACTTAAATATATATATTTTAGAGGGCATCAGAAAATTGTTTGAGTTCCAGGGCTGAGAAAGAATGTTATAAGTAACATTGCTAACACTGTTCTACATTACAGAGAAATACTAAATCGTAATAATAAGCCTTTAAAATATACATTTTACAAGCGCATGCACGAAGCGAGCCGCAGCGACACCGGCAAAAGCGGTAATGATTCTGAATGTGTCGGAAAAACCAGAAAGTAGACTGTCTGAACATTTTGTTAATTTATAGAGAGAAATGCACATTAGGATTGTTCCGACAGACGATGATCTCGGGGATCGACGATGGTCAGAGTGATCGCCAATAGCTGATGCCTTTGACCATGTCAAGATGATATTTGGCTCGTTTTCCCATGTATTAAATAACAATTATTATTTATTAGGCTATTATTATTATCAAATTAATATTACAAATAATTTGCCTGTAGACACACAGACATGTGCTTGAAGAAACACACTTTATTATGCTATGACAGAAAAGCCGTCTATACGCATGTATGACGCTCTGATATGTGCAGTCTCATGGAACACATGCACGTAAAAGGTTCTCACTCTTTGTTTCTGTCTTCTGATTTTTTGTTTGTTTTTTGTTGCAAGAATAGTATCGTCTATGAGTGCTGCAAATGACCTCAGACATCTCAGCTCAGGAGGTGTTTTGAGTTCAGTTCGCTTTATTTCCACAGAGCAGTTTATTGTCAACGCAACTCTGCAGCCTGTAAAATAATACAAAATATATTAAATACAAAAAAACGTTCACCACAAACCATGATTTATATTTCAGTGAATATTATCATCAATATAATTATTATTTTTATATTTATAATTGTTTTTATGTCTTCATTTGTGCAAGTAATTTTCCGCCATGATGTTAAGACGGATACTTGCCTGACGGTAAATGGAAAGGTGTATATACATATATATTATTCTTTTATCACATTATTTTATTTGCTTTTTCATTTCGTTTGGAGTGCAATTTGAATTTAGAAATGTATTTGATTTAAGTTTTTCAATGCAAAATCACTAAAGCAAGAATATTCACCGATCCCTCAGCCCGGGAGTTGCCGACGTAATTGGATATTGCGATTATATATAAACATATCGTTAAGGAGGGAACAAAACTAATTTATTCATGATGTATTTTCCCGGACAACGAAATACCCGACTGGTAGAGAATGCACAGATGAAGCAGGTTCTTTGCCAGAGAGATGTTTTCCCTCACAACGTTGTAAAGCCATCTTTCAAAAAGTTGAACAACACACATTTTAATTGCACTTATTTTTTCCAGTTTCATTTGAATTTTTAGTTAAAATAAATAAAAAATAAAGTTCAAAGTTTGAAATCAAGGTGTCTTGCTTTATTGTGTAGGCTTAACCCTAACCCTGCTTAACGAAAATTACCCCATAGTACCACCTAGCGACCAACCAGCGGTAATACTGGTGTTCGTCGTTTTTCTGTGGAGTTTCTTCTGCGACCAAAGGACCAATCAAAACTTGGTCGACCAAGACTCTTCTCATCGACTAACGTTTGGTCGACTATCAGGGGGCAGCCCTAGAAATATGTATTATGTGGTCAAAATAAAAGTTACTCAAGAAATATGTATGAATGAACCTGGTGTTGTCCACGTTTCCGTGTTTGTCCGACAACAACGCACTTGAACGCGGCATACTCGTAATTATCACTTCAGAAGTGGGAAGTAGGATAATTCCGATAGCACATGAAGGCATCAATAATTTTTATACCCGAGTTTTCGAGATGGGAGGAGTCGTAAACCTTCAACTTGGCGGAGGAGAGCACGGTTTCTGTAGTGAATGACAGGTTTTATTCATTTTTCTAAATGCAGCTAATTATTAGCTTGCCATTTCAGACAAATTAATTTATGTATATCATCAACCATTTGATGATTAGCTTCCTAAAAAAGTTTACTAAAAAACATGTATGACTGAGCCTGCCGTCGTTTATGTTTCCTCTTCTTTCCGACAACAAAGTACTTGAACGCGGTGCACTCGTAATTACCACTTCAGATGTGGGAAGTAAGATATTTACGATCACACTTAATTAGCATATGAACACTGGCATGAGTTTGGACTAGTAATATCTGTTTTGCTTTAAGCAAAGGTAGACATGAGAGTGTTTGAAACTTGTCTGAAAACAGTAAGCATTTTTGCAATTTCGTTTGGTGCTGCAGAAATTACACATAAATTACTCTTTAATTAGCTCTAATTTGAAAAACCTCAAATTCATAATAGTTTCTGCTAGTTATTTTTAAATAGCAATTTCATGACAATGTTATAACAGCAATGAATGTCATCAACCCATTTTTATTTTTTTATTTTTTTACAAGTCTGCCCTCAGGCCCTTTGGGTGAAACGAACAGTGAAAGGGAGGGGGCCTTCCTTCCTAATGTGTCCTACCCTGACAGAATGAGACAGAAAATGAATGTCATGTTCTAGAACTGGACTGAGTGAATTTCTAGAACACTCCTCAGTGCCTGAAGCCTGAAATGTCTCAGCCGAAAAGATATGAGGTTTCACTGGAAAATGAACTTATGTAATCAATACTGGGATGTATAAGAAAGCCAAGGATTAAAGTTTCATCATGACCTTGCAAAGAGTCATTGTATGTCTTTGTCAATATGATCAATACATTTGTTTTTGTTTTTCCCAGAAGTAAAATTACAAATTACCTCCCCAGAATATCAGATTAAATTTCCACACAGCATGTTAAGCATCATTTTATAATTAGTACCTGCATAATTCCCCAGGTTAATATTCATAATTTAGGATCTGCAGTCATTCTGTAACACAGTTTTTAGTAATTAGATGAGTATTCCCATTAACAAGGAATTACAACTTTGATGACCTAGAACGAAAATATGTCAGCATGAAGGTAAAAGTCTGCTCTGCTCTCTGAAATCACCTACATGCATCACACACATAATTTGACAAAGCACTTAACATTGAAACTATTAGCTATTGGCCACTTTTACAATTGTAAAAATCTAGGTTGCTAAAAAAAGACTGAGAAAAAAGCTCAAAATGTATATTCTATGCCCAGTGTTTTCCCCACTGAACAGGTTTTTTACCTTTCTGATTGGCATTTTGCAAATTATATTAAAACACACAGCATGTCTCCCACTTACGTCACATACTTCAATTAATAAAAAGAAATCCTCAATCTGAATTTATCCAAGCAATCACTTTCATGTGCAATATCTACCTGTACTCATTAGCTCAAGCTCCACTCTTCACCATAATGGTTAACCCCAAAACTCCAACATAACAGAAACCCTTCTAAATCTCAACATAACAAAACATAAACACTAACAAGTATCCCTTTTTTATTCATCTTGCACAAAAAACATAAAATAATACTTGAAGCTGAATTATGTAATTTCTGCGACAATAGCACCACTGAAAGGAATTGCAATAATAAACAATGTTTTCAAAACAGCTTTCCGAATATGCCCCTGGTCAGACAGTCCCACCCCCAACTCACACGATTGGTTGATTATCGTTCAAAGTAATTCATTTATATGAAGTACTTTTTTTTGTTGTTGTTGTGTTGAGTATTATTAAATGAATCAAAATGTAAGCTAAAATGTATCAAATCTAATGTTAACATTTTATGTTATGTTAAAATGTATCAACTTTTATAAAAATTTTAATAAAAATGGAATTCACTATCCATACTTTTTTGTCACTTTCGGTTCACTTGCCCTATTCATTTCTGAAGTATGACCATATGCATTTCATTAGACAGATTTCATCATCTGTCTCACCCCTCTTACTATTTTGTTTTTTTTTATTATGCAGACAATCCGCACCTTTTATAGGTGATGACTTGTATAATTAATACCATCATAAATTACTCAGGTGGGGAGTAACACCTCCATATAAATGTCATTCTTTCCGAGATGCTGTCGGATTATGCAACACTGTCTCAGTTTTCCTGCCGGTCTCTCTTTATGTCTTGTTCTAATGGCACTCTCCTCTGTTTTCCTATGGACAATAACTCTTGCATAACACACAACCCTAATAAAATGTTATAGGAAGATTCCACTCAGAAATTTACAAATGAGAAAGCCTGATATGTGAATGTAGACAGCATTCCTACCTCTAATATTTTACTCCTTCAATTAGTTTCCACATCTTATAAAAATAGCCTTGTGCTTAAAGGACCAAAGTGAGGTATCTCTCTCTCTCTCTAACATAGTGACACCTGGCTCTGTACTTTGATAGGTCAGGTAAAGAGATGTAGCCTGAGGACTAAAGCCGTTCCATTTGCACAAAAAGCACAAACTCAGAGACACAAGGACTTTGAGCATGGCATCTGTGATAACTTGAGTATTACTTCTGATAACAGTCTGGTTGCATTGCACAAGCACAACAATACAACTAAAGTAAAAGTAAATAAGCAAACAGAGGTTTTGTACATAGAAACAGAAAATACTGGACGACCATTGTCCTCTCTGTTTCTTTCTATCTCTCGGTTGAAATGGTCTTTAATTCTCACCTTAACAACTGCTGGTGCCAACAATGATCTCACAGGCTCAATCAAAGCATCAAGTCTAGATTTGCACTACCTCTATAGGTCCTGAACTGACTCTAATAAATGTTTAACACATTAAGAAAGTAGAGGGTCCTAAGTATTTGTTAATCATTAATAAACTAAGCACCAAAGAGCCCTGGTTCTGTTGATATTGATTTATTCTGTTTTCCTGGTAGCACAATAGCGTAATTCCTAATTCCAATCATATTTATATTTCTTAGCTTTCAAAATATTAATGATATGCTTATTTGCACATTCTAACAACACAGTATGGTGGTTTATACCACAAAATATAATACACTAACCAACACAACAGGAATGTTCTTAATGTTTGTTTGCTTAGTACTGCTGAGATATGCAGAGTGCTTATGAGCTGCAATCATGTTGCTTAGAGAGAAATCATATATAATTCTCATGGCTTTTATGATGACAGCTTAATAAGGAAGATGTAGCACTCACAATATTTGATCTACATGCCCATTAAACCAAATCTGTGGTTACTGTAAATAACTTGCAATTGAATTGACATGTCATACTGAGAACAACAAAATGAAAAATAAGAATCATTTGGTTCCATCACATTTCTTTAAAATGTTCCAAATGTTCCACAACTTTAAAGTGGTAATCTCATCATGAGAAATCCAATTTTTCTTCACTGATCTTTGATCTAAATCAGTTCATTACACTTTGAAAACATACTTTAACTTTCAGAACTTCATTCCCAGTAAAAAAAAAATAAAAAAAAAATAAAAAAAAATAAATAAATAAATAAAAAAGACTAGTTTTTTTAAACAAGCATGTTCCATACTTCCGCAACTTTCCGAAATCAGTCTGACATTTGAACACGACGGCCAACATTTAAAGGAATATTCCAGTTTCAATACAAATTAAGCTCAGTCGACAGCATTTGTGGCATAATACTGATACCACAAAAATTATGTTTGACTTGCCCCTCCTTTTCTTTAAAAAAAAAAGCAAAAATCTGGGTTACAGAGATGCACTTACAATGGAAGTGAATGGGGGCCAATTTTTAAACGATAAAATACTCACTGTTTCAAAAGTATAGCCATAAGACATAAACAATATGCCTGTTAACATGATTTTAGTGTGATAAAATCTCTTATAAACCTTTTCTGAGTAAAGTTGTAGACAATTTTACAACTTTGTTGCCATGACGATGTAATATATAATGAAGGAACAAACCCTAAAATGACTAAAAATTACAATTTACAGCTCAAATAATGCATGAGTTTTAACGGAAGAATTAATGTAAGTGCTTTTATAAAATTATAAGCTTCACATTTCTGCCTTTAAACCCTCAAACAATTGGCCCCATTCACTTCCATTGTAAGTGCCTCACTGTAACCACGATTTTGACGCTTTGCATCTGTGTAGTCAAACACTAGCCTTTCAAAGTATACTTCATTTGACTGTGCACGCATAAAAAGGCAGTTGGCACATACCCACTACGACTGCTATAATATACTGGACTATTTATATTCAAGAGTTTAGACCCATAAATCTCCTCATCTCTTAACACAGGCGCTCCTGACGTGCACATCCACTGTTGTTATTTCCATATTTGTCTTCTGTTGTTTAGCGGCAATTACATCTTCTTCTAGCGCTTCTTCATAACAGTAATGGCTCAACTGTGAGTGTTGCCAACTTGTTGACCCACAAATGATTGCAAATAATTCCAGGCACATGCGCATACCGCACATTCAGAATACACATGCGTTCCGTGCTCGAGCACTCTGCTGATGACGAAATTTGCATCATGCATCCTGTAAAAAGACACCAAGCATTCACGTCTGACCAAAGTAATCTTTGGGCTTAACACGTCAATAATGCCTATTCTGTGACTCCATTCAGGCTTTCTAAGAAACCAATTGGCCCGGTTGCTAGGGTGGGTATAGAGTCACGTTGGGTTAACCTCTTCGTGGTCGCTATAATGTGGTTCTCGCTCTCGGTGGGGCACGTGGTGAATTGTGCGTGGATGCCGCGGAGAATAGCGTGAGCCTACACACGCGCTAGGTCTCCGCGATAACGCGCTCAACAAGCCAAGTGATAAGATGCGCGGATTGACTGTCTCAGACGCCACCACGAGGACTTAGAGCGCATTGGGAATTGGGCATGCCAAATTGGGGAGGAAGAAAATACAATAAATAAATAAATAATAATGCCTATTCAGTGCTTAGAAACTTGACGATGGGATAGAAAAACACCAGAAGTACTTCTAAGGGTCGAAGAAAGTGTGGACATTAATAAAAATAAAAATAAAAATTATGACTGTGGCACACAAAAATTAAGTATGATGTGAATCCTTTAATTTTCCTGGAATAATTTACGACACTACAATCTGTATTAATATATTGATGCAATAACACAGCAAATGGGGCATTTTAGATCTAGGCTGACTAAGTTTTGATCTAAATCTTCTGACAACAGTTCTCTTGGTTTTCCTCAGTTCCCAAACAGTTCTGTCTGAACCAAACAGTTGCCATAGAGACAAGCCAATTGCTTTGTCATTTGCGGTCATTTCTCTGTTATCAGAATACCTACCAAGTCTCTACAGCTCACTCCTGATCTTATCGACCGAGAACATAATTTTTATAGTGCTCTAGTGAAAGCACTGCCATCATTAATGGGACACTAAAGTGCAAAAATGTGTTTAGTGCTTATGAATGTAATTTAGGGTGCAGATACAGGCAGGTACAAGCATAGTATATACACTCACAGAGCAAAGAATCATTGTCTTGTTAATTAATATTAATAAACACACACATAGACATACAAAGAGTCACATCCCTCTAAAGCAGCAATGGTGTCTGGTTCATTGTGATCGTTGGTAGTGGTGCCAAGATAGCATGTGTAAACTCAATAGATCACCCTGGTTATATCAAAAAACCCTGGAGAGTATCCAAAAAGAGGATATGCTCTAATACATCATGCAGTATTACACAATTTACGTTGAAGGCTGTTAATACTGTACTGATTTGGATTCCAAGAAGACACTGTTCAATACCAGGATCACATGCAAAAACAAATCAAAATTACATTACATAACTACAACTCTAATTAGTCTTTCACCATTTCTATAGTTTGGGGCATGTGAGGTGATACAAATTACGCAATCTGACAAAACTAAATGATCCTAATCCTAATATAAATTATTGGATTGTGATTGTTATTTTAAAAAAAAAAAAAAACAAAAAAAGCCCCAGCTGACTTTTAAATCAAATAGGTTTAGCTTGTGTAGATCATGAAAACAACCTTTCACACAAACAGAAGAGGAAAGTTAGAGGCTCTTTCACGCAACTATGCAATTAATAATTAAAATACGACACAGGCAACTTACCTGGTTTTCAAGTGTTTTCACTCAAACCGTAGTACCAAAAGGGTACTTCATTTGATCAAAACACACGTCTTCCACATTAAACTCACACAGTTAAGCCAGTCCTGACAAAAAAAGTCCCGTTTCATGCAATTCTGCACAGCAAAAGAACTGCAAGTGAGCAGTTCCAGTCCGAGTAGAGAGAGTGTATGAAAGATACAGACCCCTCCCCTCTGGCTTCAGCTGCAGCCAAACCGTGCCGCAGTAACCAACCAGAATTGCCTCTGTGTGTGCTTAAGTGAGCCAGTGACTTTTCTGAGGTAGCCCTGGAATGTATTTTCCCCCTTATCCAGAGCCCTCTGTGCCAGTAGACACAGCAGCAGTGGCGATCCCTCCTGCTTTGTAACATACACGCAAACAAAACCTCTAACATTACCTTCCAAACCACTTACTGTTCAAGGCACCCTTTGAGGTCTAAGACTGCTGGAGCTTTCTCTGCCAATAATAAGTTAAAGAGCTAAGTTCACTGCTGACTAAGAATCTGTGAATTAGTGTGTATTTGGGTGGGCAAATTACCTCCTCATGACTGCAATTTCGGTAGAAATAGGGGGGCCCTCCTGTGTGTATCAGAATGCATGGTTGCTAAGCAGCCAAAAGTCTCTGGTTTAAAGAAATGGACGAGTCTGTCTGCTCAGATTTAGCCCTGAAAAAGAGAGAGAATAAGAGAAATATGGTGATGATGGGATATGACATACAAAAGACAATGCAAAAAACCCACTTTCACTATAGTTGAGTTTAATTTCAAAGGCAAAATTTCAAAGGGGATTAAAAAACACACGCAGATCTGCTCAGATTAACAGTGATAATCCAGCTAAATGCATGTTCTTTGAGTTCACAGCTCCCGTAGAGTGTGTGTGTGTGATACTCATTATGAGCACAGTCATATTGTGATCTTTTATGATACATTCTTTCTGTAATTTGGAATATAATGATAATCAACTTTGTCGAATCTAATTATGTTTAACCATTTAGGACAGCTCTGTGAATGGCAGTTATAAAAAAATAATTCACCAATATGCAGAAAGTGAGATGCAGAAAATGTCTCTAACTTCCAATATAAAGCTAATGATTCTGATATATAGTTTTCTGGGTAACGCTTTACAATAAGGTTCCATTCCTTAACATTAGTTAATGCATTAAGTATCATGAACTAACAATTAACAATACTGTATATTTACGGCATTTATTAACCTTTGTTAATGTTAGTTAAAGGATAGTTCACCCAAAAATGAAAATTCTCTCATCATTTCCTCACCCTCATGCAGTGTTGGGTGTAGTCCAATTACAAAGTAATTAGTTACTCTAATTTAATTACTTTTTAGTCAAAACAAGTAGTGTAAATCATTGCATTTTAAATTCTTGTAATCAGATTACAGTTACTGACTTTCAATTAATTTAATTACTTTTAAGTACATTATAGGATTATGCTTATTTCTAATATATAATTTATGTAGAATACATGAATTATGGCCCCGTAACAAGTTATTGTGAAGGAGAAATGTACAGGTGCATCTCAATAAATTAGAATGTCATGGAAAAGTTCATTTATTTCAGTAATTCAACTCAAATTGTGAAACTCGTGTATTAAATAAATTCAATGCACACAGACTGAAGTAGTTTAAGTCTTTGGTTCTTTTAATTGTGATGATTTTGCTCACATTTAACAAAAACCCACCAATTCACTATCTCAAAAAATTAGAATACATCATAAGACCAATAAAAAAAAACATTTTTAGTGAATTGTTGGCCTTCTGGAAAGTATGTTCATTTACTGTATATGTACTCAATACTTGGTAGGGGCTCCTTTTGCTTTAATTACTGCCTCAATTCGGTGTGGCATGGAGGTGATCAGTTTGTGGCACTGCTGAGGTGGTATAGAAGCCCAGGTTTCTTTGACAGTGGCCTTCAGCTCATCTGCATTTTTTGGTCTCTTGTTTCTCATTTTCCTCTTGACAATACCCCATAGATTCTCTATGGGGTTCAGGTCTGGTGAGTTTGCTGGCCAGTCAAGCACACCAACACCATGGTCATTTAACCAACTTTTGGTGCTTTTGGCAGTGTGGGCAGGTGCCAAATCCTGCTGGAAAATGAAATCAGCATCTTTAAAAAGCTGGTCAGCAGAAGGAAGCATGACGTGCTCCAAAATTTCTTGGTAAACGGGTGCAGAGACTTTGGTTTTCAAAAAACACAATGGACCAACACCAGCAGATGACATTGCACCCCAAATCATCACAGACTGTGGAAACTTAACACTGGACTTCAAGCAACTTGGGCTATGAGCTTCTCCACCCTTCCTCCAGACTCTAGGACCTTGGTTTCCAAATGAAATACAAAACTTGCTCTCATCTGAAAAGAGGACTTTGGAACACTGGGCAACAGTCCAGTTCTTCTTCTCCTTAGCCCAGGTAAGATGACTCTGATGTTGTCTGTGGTTCAGGAGTGGCTTAACAAGAGGAATACGACAACTGTAGCCAAATTCCTTGACATGTCTGTGTGTGGTTGATGCCTTGACCCCAGCCTCAGTCCATTCCTTGTGAAGTTCACCCAAATTCTTGAATCGATTTTGCTTGACAATCCTCATATGGCTGCAGTTCTCTCGGTTGGTTGTGCATCTTTTTCTTCCACACTTTTTCCTTCCACTCAACTTTCTGTTTACATGGTTGGATACAGCACTCTGTGAACAGCCAGCTTCTTTGGCAATGAATGTTTGTGGCTTACCCTCCTTGTGAAGGGTGTCAATGATTGTCTTCTGGACAACTGTCAGATCAGCAGTCTTCCCCATGATTGTGTAGCCTAGTGAACCAAACTGAGAGACCATTTTGAAGGCTCAGGAAACCTTTGCAGGTGTTTTGAGTTGATTAGCTGATTGGCATGTCACCATATTCTAATTTTTTGAGATAGTGAATTGGTGGGTTTTTGTTAAATGTGAGCCAAAATCATCACAATTAAAAGAACCAAAGACTTAAACTACTTCAGTCTGTGTGCATTGAATTTATTTAATACACGAGTTTCACAATTTGAGTTGAATTACTGAAATAAATGAACTTTTCCACGACATTCTAATTTATTGAGATGCACCTGTAAGGTGCTGTGTATGTGACTTGTGTGTAACAATGAACAAGGAAGAAATATAGAAATTATTTTCTAATTATTGAGTGGAAAAGTGTTTTTGAAAGTAACTTAAAAGTCAAGTAATTAGTAATGTCATTAATCTTTCAATTACATAATTAGCAAAGTAATCTGATTACAATTTTAGAGAAATAATTATAATTTGTAGTGGATTACTAATTTCAAGTAACTTACCCAACACTTCCCTTATGCCCTGTTGTGTATGACTTTATTTCTTCTGCTGAACATAAACAAAGGTTTTTAGAAGAATATTTCAACTATGTAGGTCCATACAATGCAGGTGAATGGTGACCAGAAATTTAAAACTCCAAAAATCACATAAAGGCAGCATAAAAGTAATCCATATGACATAGGTGTTTTAATATATGTCTTCTGAAGCGACGCAATCGCTTTGGGTGAGAAACAGATCAATATTTAAATCCTGTTTTACTATGAATCTCCACTTTCACTTTCTGAATGTTTCTTAACCACACCTATCACAACACTTCTAAAGACATAGATATAACCACTGGAGTTGTATGGATTACTTTTATGCTGTCTTTAAGTGATTTTTGGAGCTTGAAAGGTATGGTCACCATTCACTTTGCATTGAATGCACCATTCACAATTTGCATTGTATAGACCTACAGAGCTTAAATATTCTTCTAAAAACCTTTGTTTGTGTTCTACAGAAGAAAGTAAGTCATACACATCTGGGACAGCATGAGAGTAAGTAAATAATGAGAGCATTTTCATTTTTGGGTGAACTATCCCCTTAATGAAAATTTAATTGTTCAATGTTAGTTCATAGTGCATTAACTAATGTTAACATATACAATCTTTGATTTAAAAAATTTATTACACAGGCAGACAAAGTTTGGAATAATGTACAGATTTTGCTCTTATGGAAAGAAATTGGTACTTTTATTCACCAAAGTGGCATTCAACTGATCACAATGTATATACAGGACATTAATAATGTGAAAAAATTACTATTACAATTTTTTAAAAAATTCAGAACTTCTTTAACTACTTCAAAGAGTTCTCATCAAAAAATCCTCCACGTGCAGCAATGAGAGCTTTGCAGTTCTTTGGCATTCTAGCTGTCAGTTTGTTCAGATTCTCAGGTGACATTTCACCCCACGCTTCCTGTAGCACTTGCCATAGATGTGGCTGTCTTGTCGGGCACTTCTCACTTAGAGTCTAGCTGATCCTGCAAAAGCTCAATGGGGTTAAGATCCATAACACTCTTTTCCAATTATCTGTTGTCCAATGTCTGTGTTTCTTTGCCCACTCTAACCTTTTCTTTTTGTTTTTCTGTTTTCTGCTTTTTATTTGCAGTTCTTCCCATAAGGACTGCACACCTGAGTCTTCTCTTTACTGTTGTACATGAAATTGGTGTTGAGCGAGTAGAATTCAATGAAGCTGTCAGCTGAGGACATGTGAGGCATCTATTTCTCAAACTAGAGACTCTGATGTACTTATCCTCTTGTTTAGTTGTACATCTGGGCCTTCCACATCTCTTTCTGTCCTTGTTAGAGACAGTTGTCCTTTGTCTTTGAAGACTGTGATGTACACCTTTGTATGAAATCTTCCGTTTTTTGGCAATTTCAAGCATTTAGCCTTCATTCCTCAAAACAATGACTGACCGATGAGTTTCTAGAGAAAGCTGTTTCTTTTTTGCCATTTTTGACCTAATATTGACCTTAAGACATGCCAGTCTATTGCATACTGTGACAACTCAAAAACAAACACAAAGACAACGTTAAGCTTCATTTAACAAACCAAATAGCTTTCAGCAGTGTTTGATTTAATGGCAAGTGATTTTCTAGTACCAAATTAGCAATTTGGCATGATTACTCAAAGATAAGGTGTTGAAGTGATGGCTGCTGGAAATGGGGCCTGTCTAGATTTGATCAAAAATGACTTTTTTCAAATAGTGATGGTGCTGTTTTTTACATCAGTAATGTCCTGACTATACTTGAATGGTGAATTAAAGTACCAATTTCCGTCCGAAATAGCAAAATCTGTACATTATTCCAAACTTTTGGCCTCCAGTGTACTATGCTGAATTTAACCAAGATTAATAAATGCTGTAAAAGTATTGTTCATTGTTAGTTCATGTTAATAATGTTGTTAACTAATAAAAACAAATGGAACCTTATTGTAAAGTGTTACCGGTATTTGTGAAGACAATAAATAAATAAAAAGTGAGAAATGAATGCGTAAACAAAGAGGACAGTCTAAGACCACGTCCGCACTAATCTGTTTTTGTTTCAAAATGCATTGAATTTGCAATGTTTACACCTTTCATTGACACTGAAACAACACTTTCCTCCACCGAAAATGGAAACTTTTTAAATGCTCTCCATAACTGCATACTTTTGAAAAATGTAACGTTAGGAAACTGAAAACATTTCAAATTTTAACAGAGGATGTGGCCTAAGAAACTTAATTTCTGAAAAAAATGTGAATGATGCTTGCCCATGCAAGTCATCTCATCAAGTCGCAATAGTGCTGCTTTCCTTAGCTAGAACAACCAAATAGAGTGTGATAGCCAGTTTCAGAGTTATCACTGAACTGTGGTCAGACCACAATATCATCAGCCTCACAGCTGTTTCCCTGATAAACTCCGTAAATGCATATATAGCTTATCATATTAGACGCCAGAGAAACCGCGCTGACATGCTTTGAGACAAAACACACGCAAAACCACAAAAAAGGTTTTAGAGCATCAGTAAAGAATGAAGTGGTAAAGAAATTGCTCTGTATGCTTTATGACTTATGACTTATATTATATATTATATTATAACTTATTTAACTTATTACTGTACACTTTGTTACATGTTCTGTAAACTAGTAAGCACATACAGTATTGCTCATTAGAATGAACTTATCGTCATTCAGCAAAAAATATACATTGTTACAACACATAACTACAAAGACAGATGCAAAAGCCCCAGACAGTAACACAGCTGTAATCCCTAACATTAAGGCACTGAGTACATTCAGTATGTTATCAAGCACTATGTAACTGTGTGTTTAACTGTTCTTAAATAGATAGTACGAGGTCCATCTCTGTGTTCGCCCTCAGTGATTTTTCCAGCAGTCTCTTGAGAGATGACAAACAAGTCACATGTGGTGGCTGAAGACCAGCTTACATAATATTGTTTAAAAGAATTCTGTTTAGGTTCACAGTCTGATACCTCCAAGTATTTTTTAAAGCTCTGAGATCAGGCTTAAGAAAACATTTCAAGTCTTTCCTATCACAAAATAAATGATTAATACAGTGGCATGCAAAAGTTTGGGCACCCCTGATCAAAATTTCTGTTGCTGTGAATAGCTAAGTGAGCAAAAGATGGCCTGATTTCCAAAAGGCATAAAGTTAAAGATGACACATTTCTTTAATATTTTAAGCAATTTTACTTTTTTATATTCATCTTTTACAGTTTCAAAATAACAAAAAAGGAAAAGGGCCCCAAGCAAAAGTTTGGGCACACTGTATGGTCAGTATTTAGTAACACCCCCTGGCAAGTATCACAGCTTGTAAAAGCTTTTTGTAGCCAGCTAAGGGTCTTTCGATTTTTGTTTGGGGGATTTTCGCAAATCCTTCCTTGCAAAAGGCTTCTAGTGAGATTATTGGGCTGTCTTGCATGCACTGCTCTTTTGAGGTCTATCCACAGATTTTCGATGATGTTTAGGTCAGGGGACTGTGAGGGCCATGGCAAAACCTTCAGCTTGCGCCTCTGAGGTAGTCCATTGTGGATTTTGAGGTGTATTTAGAAGCATTATCCTGTTGTAGAAGCAATCCTCTTTACATCTTCAGCTTTTTTACAGATGGTGTGATGTTTTCTTCCAGAATTTGCTGGTATTTAATTTTATCCATTCTTTCCTCTTCCAGTGAAATGTTCCTCTGTGCCACTTGCATCAACACAAGCCCAAAGCATGATCGATCCACCCCCGTACTTAACAGCTGGAGAGGTGTTCTTTTCATGAAATTCTGCACCCTTTTTTCTCCAAACATACCTTTGCTCATTGCAGCCAAAAAGTTAGATTTTAACTTCATCAGTCCGCAGGACTTGTTTCCAAAATGCATCAGGCTTGTTTAGATGTTCATTTGCAAACCTCTGATGCTGAAAGTTTTGGTGAGGATGCAGGAAAGTTTTTCTTCTCATGACTCTTCCATGAAGGTCATATTTGTGCAAGTGTCACTGCACAGTAGAACAGTGCACCGCTACTCCAGAGTCTGCTAAATTTTCCTTAAGGTCTTTTGCAGTCAAACAGGGGGTTTTATTTGCCTTTCTCGCAATCCTATGAGGAGTTCTCTCTGAAAGTTTTCTTGGTCTTCCAGACCTCAACTTGAACTCCACCGTTCCTGTTAACTGCCATTTCTTAATTACATTATGAACTGAGGAAATGGCTACCTGAAAATGCTTTGCTATCTTCTTATAGCCTTCTCCTGTTTTGTGGGCATCAATTATTTTAATTTTCAGAGTGCTAGGCAGCTGCTTAGAGGAGCCCATGGCTGCTGATTGTTGGGACAAGATTTGAGGAGTCAGAGTATGTATAAAGCTTTGAAATTTGCATCACCTGGCCTTTCCAAACGATGATTGTGAACAAGCCATAGCCCTAACAAGCTAATTAAGGTCTGAGACCTTGGTAAAAGTTATCTGAGAGCTAAAATCTCTTAGGGTGCCCAAACTTTTGCATGGTGCTCCTTTCCCTTTTTTCACTCTAAAATTGTACAAAATAAAAATAATACACTATATTGCATTAACAATATATTAAAATGTTGAAAAGTATGTTACATCTTTAACTTTATGCCTTTTGGAGATCAGTTCATCTTCTACTCACTTAACTATTCACAGCAACAGAAATTTTGACCAGGGGTGCCCAAACTTTTGCATGCCACTGTATACTCTAACACCACCACAAAATATACACTTTAATATAAGCTTAAACATGGGACTCCCTATTACGCAAGACAATGCATGATTTGGTCATGTTATCAGGTTAAAGATAAGTTTGTGGTGTTCCAGTGGTCAGACAACATGTTCACACTCACAGCAATAATTCAGCATTCATCTAGGAAAATGCATACCTAGGCCCTGGACCTCATTCTACCTCCTGTACCTCATGCATTTTTGTGGCCACACATCTTTAGTATTCCTCAATATATCTCTTATAAATAGTTTAAAAAAATAAAAAATTAAATAAAATAAGTCAAATTTGCAGTTATAATAATAATAATAATAATAATAATGGTTTAAGTAACAAAAGTGTATAGGGTCATTCAAGACCCTAGGTATGTAAGAGTGTCTTTTTTTTTTCTGCACTCCCATAAATTATATTTGTATGATTATTTCATATCTATATAAGTTTACTATAACAGGATATCTATTTTTTTGTTTATTACAAGAGAAATGAGTACTATATTCACACAAATAATCATACCATAAGTATGTACACATACATTTTATACATGTTATTTCTTACTCAAGATTGACTTGACTTATATTTGGCATTACTATTTGACGAAGAACCAACGTGGAAGTAAACTATACCAAGTACAACACTTGAAAAGTATGATGTGACTATTGTCATTTGGGTGTACTACTGAAATTATGAAAGTTGTGCATCTATTTAGACTCAACAAGTACCTGAGAAAATACTTAAGTGTAACTTATGTGTAGGTCATGTGTGTGTGTTATGTATAGCTCAATATGTTTTTGACAGCTAGTTGCTTCTCATAAAAATTCAGCATGAATCCACTGTATATATATATATATATATATATATATATATATATATAATTTTCTAATTTTGACACTATCTGGGCATTTTGTAAATCCATTTGTGATAGATATAAGTGCCAGGTCTCTAAAGACCTGAATATGTAAGGTAAGAGTGTTTGGTGAAATTCCCATGCATTTAAGGATTAGTGTTTATGGACTGGCCCCATTCACTTTGTAGGTGCCTGACTGAAATAGCTTGTGTGTGTTTTGTGCAATGTGGCAACGTGTGAATATTGTGTGTGATTGCCATAAGATTGAATTGTATATATGTTGATTTATTTTAATTTTTTTCATCATGGTGTATTTTTAAATTTATGGCATCATATATTTACTAAAGAAACATAAATTCTTAATCTAAGCAACTATTAGTTAAAACGTCAAAAGAGTTAAAACTAGGCCTAGATGGGAAATTAATAAATACATAAATACATTTATGGTTTTATGCATTCAAGCATAATGAATATGTTTGAGAATCTGTTTTCACTTTCAGGCAGCACTTCAAGCCTGTACACACTTGTGACTGGTGTCTGTGTGTGTGTGTGTGTGTGGTGCATGGAGCCAGCACTCAAGATAACAGGGCTTTATTTTCACTCTTTATCTGTCCAAAGTCTTTTTTAACACCCTCACCCATCACATACACAGACCATAGCTAGTTTTTCATAGCTAGATAGAGAGGTATATGTAAATAACCTGATAGCTTCTGAAGGCCCATATATGGACAAAACTCCTTTAGGTCCAATCTCAAACATTCTTCCTTCAGTGGTATTCGGTTGCTGCGTTCATTGAGAGCCATTAAAGAAATGGCACCACCCATCTTCACTAAAACATAAAACGGAATCACAGATATAATCCTGACCACCCATGCACATGTTCTAGTAGCCTGCAAGTCATTTGTTTCCCAGGCTCCTTGTATTAGACTAAGAACCTATATAGAAACATCCAGAACTCTCAGGGCCCATGGAAGTGGGTATTCTGTGAAGATGAACCACAGACTTCAGCGGATATAGAGTTACTAATAATATTTATTCAACTCAACCCTAAAAAGCCAATAAAAAATGAAAATTCAGGTTTAGGTTTTGATGGACAACAACCCAAAAGTAATAAATAAATATATAAAAGCACTAAAAACAACACAGTGTCACTGTGAATGAGCTTCTCTCATGCACTCATGAACACAGCAGACATCAAGATTTTGACAAAAAAAAAAAAAAAAATAATAATAATAATTTCTGGAATTTCAGTTTGTTTCTCACTAAAACCTGTCATATGCCTTCAAAAGACTTGGAATATATATATGCGTTGCTTGGATGATACTTTTGGGTAGAAAATAAGTCACTTTTACAACTGCCATTGTATTGAAAAGTAAGGGGTATTCATTATATTTTCTCATTTTGTGTTCTGCAAGTCAAATGGGTTTGATATGACATAAGGGGGAGTAAATGATGACAGAAGTTTCATTTTTGTGTGAACAAATCCTAAATATATCTAATAAATTAATTTAATCTATTAGATTCATAGATATATAATTCATCATTATATGTTACTTTTAGATGTTTCTAAAGAATACATCAACCTCATTTTGAAAGTTAGCATGTCTGGACTCTCATGTCATGTTTTTCCCACCAGCCTATATTAAAGGAATTGCTCTGCTTATCTTAGCAAACTCAGACCAGTCAAAACAGATGCTACATGTCAAGTACAGGATTGACAAAAGCTTAAAAATTATTTAAAGTGATTTGCTATTGAATCTTAAAGAATTACACTTATCTGTCACAATTTTTTCTGAATTCACCCTACACCCAACATTTTGCCTGATTTGATAACAACCGGTTCTTCCATCTAACTCAATAGGTGTTGCATATCATATAGAAAAAAATTAAATTGTTAGGCAAATACAGTGACAAGAAAAAGTATGTGAACTCTTTAGAATTACCTGCATTTAAAATCTGGTTTGATCTTCATCTAAGTTACAATAATGAACAAACACAAACTGTTTTAACTAATAACACACAAATTATTGTATTGATCTTGTACATATTGAATACATCATTCAAACATTCACAGTGGAGGTTGGAGAAAGTATGTGAACACCTAGGCTAATGACATCCACAAAAGCTAATTAGAGTCAGTAGTTGGCAAACCTGGCATCCAATTAATGAAATGAGATTGGAGGTGTGTGTTAGAGCTACTTTGACTTATAAAAAGAACTCTAACATTTTGAGCTTGCTATTCACAAGAAGCTTCTGCTGATGTGGATCATACTGCAAAAAAGAAATCTCAGAGACTTACGATCAAGAATTGTTGCTTTGCATAAAGCTGGAAAGTGTTTCAAAGTTTTCTCAAAGAGCTTAAGTATTCATCTGTCAACAGTTAGACAAATTGTCTATAAATGGAGACGATTTAGTATTGTGGCTACTCACCCTAGAAGTGGCCATCCAGCCAAGATGACTCAAATGGCAGAATGCTCAATTAGGTAAAAAAGAACCCTTGAGTGACAGCTAAAAACTTGAAGGAATCATTGGAATCACTGAGTCTACTATACGGAAAACATTAAACAGGCATGGTGTCCATGGCAGGACACCATGAAGGAAGCCCCTGCTTTCCAACAAAAAATTGCTGCACATCTAAATTTTGCCAAAGAACTCTACGCTCCACAATGCTACTGGGAAAATATTTTGTGGACTGATGAAACTAAGGTTGAATTGAAGGCACCGCATACCAACATGAAAACATCATCCCAACGGTGAATACGATGAAGGGAGCATCATGATTTGTGGCTAATTTGCTGCTCGGACCACTTGCCATCATCGAGTTTATCAAGATATCGAAAGGATAATGTCAGGGTGGCTTTGTGCCAGCTGAAGCTCAGTAGAAGTTGGGTGATGCAGCAGGATAATTACCCTAAACATCAAAGTAAATCCACCACAACAGAATGGCTTAAAAAAAGAAATTTCACCTTTTGAAGTGGCCCAGACAGAGCCCAGACCATAACTCAATAGAGATGCTGTGGAATGACCTCAAGAGAGCTGTTCACACTAGACCTCCTGATAATATGGCTGAGCTGAAGCAGTTCTTTAATGAAGAACTAGGGTCAAAAATCAACTTTTCCATAAAGGGGCAATATTTGATTTCCAGGGGCATTTTTTACCTTTACAAAGGGCATTTTTTTAAATATCTATTATAACCTTAAAAAATGACCCTGTCACATTTTATGTTATAATTAATTCAATTTGAAAAATGTCATGATCTGTACATTGCATATGTGCATTGTTAATGAAACAAAAAGTTTTGTCATTCACATATTTCCAAATCTTTTGTCTATTAAATTAACATAGCCTTCAAATGCACCGACACAGAGGAGGAGATGACAGCATTTCTCCAGATTTGGAATGAAGAGCTTAAAAAAAACTTCTTCATGGCAATTGATTAAAAAAAAAAAAAAAAAAAGCAAAAATAAACATTTCACAATGAAAATAAGTCAGAGATATGATTCATACACAAGTGGTTAATGTAAAATTATTGTTCTATCATTAATAATGTTTTATTTAACATCAAGGCATTTATCCAGATATTATTTTTGTTAATATTATTATTAACTACACTGAAGCATATGGTTACATTATATTTTGTGTTCTCTCAGACGTGATTAATTTAATAAATATATAATATCCATCCCTCCCACATTTTTGTCTTCTAGCTAGTGAGGAGGCTTTTCAAACAGATATTTCCATAAGTGAAATGAGCCGATGGGCAAGGAAGTAGGCTAAAGCACAGTGAGTGTCAAGTGTTTCTCACTAGGACAATATATTTTGAATAAAAGGTCTGAACGGTCATGTAATTTAGCACGTGAGCATGACACCAAACTAGGGCCTGATTCACAAAACGTTCTTAAGAAGAAATATCTTCTTAAAGGTGGTATATGTAAGATTGACAAGAAGCTTTTGAAATGGGTGCTGCAGTCCAAATTCTAAATATTGGAAAGTTGTCTGCCCCGCCCCAGACTCGAAGTTCATGCAGACTGCCAGGATGAGGACCCGCAACAGGAACAAGTGAAATCCTTGTTTTACTACGTCTCTGGTCATGGTGTTTTTTAGATGGATGGCGAGGCATTTTAGGTCGGGTGAAATCTGTTATCTCTGATACAGTTCATTTGCTGGCTTCCATGGCTGCAGCACACAGAGTTGTTTGCCTGCAAACTTGTTGAGATTTGGAAACCCGGCGGTGTCTAAATACTATTGGTGAGTGGGCAGTGGGCGGGATCACACAGGCCAAAACATAAACAGAAATTCCGGCCCGGAATGGAAACTTCAAAGTAGAATATACTTGCTGTAGCATTGCTATCGGAGAAGCCAGTATTTCAACTTGTGTGTTTCCTAATTCTCTAATGACATATTATGGTCATTTTATGATTCAGTACAGTAAAAATATTACATATAGCACCTTTAACTATCATTTTCTTCTTAATTTCTAACTTAAGAAAAACATTGAGTATTTTGTATTCCTGAAAAAACTTCTTAAGAAAGTTCTTATCTTTTTTCTTAAGATTGTTCTTAAGAAGCATTCAAATTCTTGGAAACATTTTTCTTAAAAATCGTTGTAAATAACATCTTAAAGTTAGGATAACCTCACAGCTGTCTTAAATCCTAAAAGGCCATATGTTTAATGAATTAACTAGGGTTTTCATGTTGAGTCTGAAGTCACAATGGGCTATTTATGTAGAAATTTTATTTTTTGACCAAAAAAAGTTTTTGACTGTTTTGTGTTTAATGATTGTGGCAGCAGGGGCATGGTCAAGCATCCGTCAGGAGAGAGAGAAAGTGGTAAGTGCGCTTGCAGCTGAGCTAGATTATGTATAACACCTGTCTCTAATTCCAGTGAGCATGGGGAGAGCGGCATATAAGCAGCCACGCCACCAGCAGAGAGAGAGAGAGAGAGTCTGGCACAAGGAAGGCCACGGTGCTCCTGAAGCTGCTACGTTTAATCTGTTATGTTTGTGAACCTGATGTGTTTAAGTTACTATGTGCCTGTGAAGCTGATGAGTTTGTGAAGTTGTAAAGCATTGAAGTGGCCGACTAAATGTCCTACCTGAGCCTGGAAAACCTGCTTCCCTGTGTTCTCCTTCCCTTCTGTTTGTGAGCTGTTACACTAGTGCCGAATGGAGCCCTCCCAGTTGGCAGAGATCCTCAAATCCCTCGCTGGCTTACACCAGTCCCACCAACAATCCCTGTTTGAGCTCTGGCAAGATCAAGATCGCCGGTTCTTTGAGATCCTTCGGGCTCAAACAGAGGACCGGTATGCGATCCGGAGCCTTCTCAGCCAGGAGAGAGCCCTGGCCGCCTCCCCGGACAACCACAGCCCCATGCCCCTGTCCACGCTTCTGAAGATGGGGGCCGAGGATGACCCAGAAGCCTTCCTCGACTTATTTGAGCAGACCGCTGAGATATGGAGCTGGCCGCGTGATCAGTGGGTGGCCAGGCTTCTCCTGCTGCTGTCCAGGGAAGCCCAGCTCACAGCACAATAACTGCCGGTGGCAAACCTCCTGGCTTATGAGGATCTGAAGAAGACCATCCTGCAGCGGGTTGGCCGCAGTCCGGAGCAGCATCGCCAGCTCTTACAGTTGATGAAGATGGAGACGACCGGCCGCCTGTTTGCCTTCACCTAACGGCTCCGAGACGCCTGACGGAGATGGCTGCTGGCGGGAGATCGCGACGTCGAGGGAATAATCGATCAGGTGGTACTGGAGCAGCTCGTCCATCGGCTACCGCGAGGAACAGTGGAATGGGTCCAGTGCCACCGCCCGGCATCCCTGGAGGAGGCTGTTCAATTGGCGGAGGACCATATGGTGGCGTACTAGAGGGCAGAAGAGCCCTCCCACTCTCTCTCCCCTCTCCATGTGTTTTCCCCATTCTCTTCCCCCTCCCCTCTTCTCTCTCACTCTGCTCTCTCCCCAGAGCCCGTTCCTGCCCTGCGGAGGTGAGGAGTCCCACCACCAAAGCCAGTTCCCCGCGCGCGGGGTGTTGCATCACCCACAGCAGTGACAGTGCCCCACCGCTCTCCCCATCAGTTGGAAGTGCCGCCGACGCAGGTGTGGGCATGGCACCTGGGCTGGTCTGCTGGAGTTGCGGGGATCTGGGGACACTTCCGGGATCAATAGCTGGGAATGGTGGTCCGGATCCCCGACACTCCGCAGGCTGCCCCCGATTGGTCCGGAGCGTACCGGATACCGGTAAGTGTCAAGGGGGTACTCACCAAGCATTGGTGGACATGGGTTGTAATCAAACCACTATCCACCAACGCTTGGTTCAACACGAGGCTTTGGGCACAGCTAAAACGGTGAGGGTGAAATGTGTGCATGGGGATATTCACAACTACCCTGTGGTGAACCTTGTGATTAAATTTCGGGGAACAAAACATAGAGTGTAGTACATTTAGTTCCTGCACTAAAGCAATGAGATGTGAAATGTGCGATGCTCTGGCAGGGGAGGCGGAGCCAGGGCCGTCTTCATCTGGGGGGAAGGGCTGCAGCCCCTCCCGTCCTCAGGGGATTTCCTGAAGGGGATTTCCCTTTGGAGCAGTCGTGAGACAAAACCCTCAAGCACACCTTTGACCAAGTGAGAGTGATCGATGGTCAACAACTCCAGCCGGGTGTCGCCCTTTCATATCCTTATTTCGCAATTATAAACAAGCGGTTGTATAGAGTGACGCAGGATGCTCAAACAAAGGAAGATACAACCCAGCTCTTAATACCGCGGAGCTGTCGGGAAATGGTGTTCCAGGCGGCACATTATTATCCTATGGCGAGTCATCTAGGGGAAAGAAAAACACTGAACCGCCTAATAGCCCGTTTTTATTGGCCGGGTATTTGCGCCGATGTCCGCAGGTGGTGTGCAGCATGCCACGAATGCCAGCTGGTGAATCCACCGGCCACTCCAAAAGCGCCATTGTGCCCTCTTCCGCCGATCGAGGTCCCCTTCGAGAGAATTGGAATGGACCTCATTGGGCCATTAGAGCGGTCAGCACGCGGACATCGCTTTACGAATTATTGGGCATTAAATCAATCCGCACCAGCGTTTACCATCCACAAACAGATGACCTGGTGGAGCGATTTAATAAAAAACATTATTAACCTTAAAAACATTATTCGTAAGTTTGTGCACGAGGATGCTAGAAACTGGGACAAATTTCTCGATCCCCTGTTATTCGCAGTACGAGAGGTCCCACAAGCCTCCACCGGGTTTTCCCCATTTGAGCTGCTGTATGGGCAGCGCCCATGCTGTGTGTTTGATGTCATATGAAAAGCTTGGGAGGAGGGACCTTCAAACAGTAAAAATTAAATTCAATACATTCTTGATCTTAGAGCAAAACTCCACACCTTAGGGCAACTAACACAGGAGAATTTGCTCCAAGTTCAAGAATGACAGAGCCGACTGTATGACATGGGAATTCGGCTGCAGGAATTTGCACTGGGAGATAAGGTACTCGTATTACTTCCCACATCGAGCTCCAAATTACTCGCCAAGTGGCAACGACCCTTTGAGGTCACACGACGAGTGGGGGATCTCGATTATGATGTAAAGCGGACCGATAGAGGGGGCACACATCAAATATATCACCTCAACATCCAGAAATTGTGGAGGGAGGCGGTCCTTGTGACGTTGGCTACGGTAGTCCCGGAGAGGGTGGAGCTCGGGCCGGAGGTGAATACAAAACACAATAATTTCACCCCGGTCACTTGCGGAGACCACCTCTCACTGTATCAACTCGTAGAGGTTGCCAAGTTGCAAAAGGAGTTTGCAGACGTGTTTTCCCCTCTACCGGGTCGTACGAACCTCATAAAGCACCACATTGAGACCGAGCCAGGGGTGGTGGTACGTAGCCATACCTACCGATTGCCTGAGCACAAATAGAAAATTGTCTGGGAAGAACTGGATGCAATGCTCGATATGGGGGTAATAGAGGAATCCCACAGCGATTGGTCCAGCCCAGTTGTTCATGTTCCTAAGAGGGTCTGTACGGTTCTGTGTGGATTATAGAAAAGTCAACGCAGTGTCTAAATTTGATGCATACCCAATACCTTGCGTTGATGAGTTGCTTTATCGGTTGGACACTGCTCGATTTTATTCAACACTGCATTTGACAAAGGGTTATTGGCAGATCCCCTTGACACCAATTTCCCGTGAAAAAACAGCCTTCTCCACGCTGTTTGGATTACAACAATTTGTGATGCTTCCGTTCGGTTTGTTTGGAGCCCCAGCTACGTTTCAGCATCTCATTGACCGAATCATCAGACACATGCGGCACCTGCAGCATCTGAGGGCAGTTCTGAGATTGCTGAGACAAGCGGGACTCACAGCAAACCCCAAGAAATGCGCGATTGGGCGGGTGGAGGTACGATATCTGGGGTTCCACTTGGGCCACGCGCAGGTGCATCCCCAAATTGACAAGAGCGGTGATTGCGACCTGCCCGAGGCCCAAGACCAAAAAGGGGGTGAGACAGTTCCTAGGGTTGGCTGGCTAATATAGGAGATTCGTGCCTAATTATTCGGATGTCACCAGCGCGCTGACTGATCTCACTAAAAAGGGAGCTCCAGACCCGGTCCAGTGGACGGAGCAGTGTCAACAGGCGTTCATGCAGGTTAAAGCTGCACTTTAGAGTCCACGGACGACATGCGAGAAGCAGACGTGTGAGACACGAGCTCTGCGAACTTTGCTCGTTTTTTCATGTCATAATCCGGTGAGATTCGATACACCCAGTTACATACTTGCTCTTTGAGGTAAACATGGCAAAGAAGTCAAAATCCTCAGACTCTTGAGACATTAAAAGATACTTACGTGTTCAAGGCCCTCTGACGGGCCTGCGGACCGGGGACTCAATTTGGAAGGCACATCGGTAGATGAAATTCAGCGTCAACTGTCCAACATCTCGGTAATGCTGACAAAGGTTGTTGCTGACTTGGAGGATCTCGCTGTAATACGTTGATCGATTACGGCGATGGAAACAAAATTCTCTGAGTTAGTTACAAGAGTGACAGAAGTTGAAAGACGTATCAATTATCTTGAGTCATCGGAAAGTGAATTATCCGCTAATCCGCCCGCGTCCAAAACAGATTTGGAAATAATTTCGGAAAAACTGGAATATTTCGAAAATAAGAGCCGAAGGAATAACATACAAATTGCTGGAATTCCTGAGCATGAAGAGGGCAGAGATATGGTGAAATTCCTGGACGAGCTCTTCCCGAGTCTGCTCGACATAACAGGCCATAAACTGGAAATCAAGCGAGCTCACAGAGTTCCGGCTCGCAGAACTGCTGAGAGAGACAGGCCCCACTCGATTCTGGGCAAATTTCTGAAATCATCCAATAAATATCTTGTGTTGCGCCAGGCGAGGAGCAAAGGAAAGTTTTCTTGGAGGAATCACAATGTTTTCTTGTTCCCAGACTTTGCGAATTCGACAAGAGAGAAATGCGATCGGTTCAAGGAATGTAAGAAACTCTTACACCAACAGAAGATCACTTTTGCACTGATGTTCCTGGCCAAACTGAGAATAGAAACGAAGAATGGTCGCAAAGTATTTACATGTCCAAAACAGGCACTCTCCTTCATAAATACCTTGGAGTAAGCCATTTGATGTTTCTTATATTAGTGGACTGACTCGCGGTTCAGTGACTCTATTATCTGAGGAAGCTGGGTGCCATTTTTGTTTCTTTTTGTGCTGACTCCGCCTAGCGGCTGGAGTTTGTTTTGTGGAATGACTCCAAGAAACTTTTGCATTGACGGAAGACCGTTTTTTACACTGAAGTTCCCGGCCAGATCGAGAATGGACACTTGGATGACCGCAAAATATCTACATGCTCACATAAAGGACGTCTTTTATAAAGTTGACGGGCTGAGTAAGTTATCGTGTATGTTTTTTTTTTGTGCGGCCTCCGAGTTAGTTTGGCTCTTGATCATCCGAGGAACTGGGATGCCGGTTTTGTTTTTCATGCTGGCTCCGCCTAGCGGCTGGAGCTTGTTCTGTTGAATAACACTCCTTTGGAACAGCTGTGGATAAATCTGTTTGTTCTTTGTGCTTATGCCTCCTGTTGGCTGGAGTTTGTTTTTGTGGAGTATTTTTAAGGGACAGTAGAATTGATTACATCATCTGCTGAACTCATAACAGCCAGCTCACTGAACAATTGTTTGTCTGTCCGAGGAAACTGAATGGCTTTATATCAGCTGGAGTTTGTTTTGTGGACGATCACACCTTTGAGATGGTTCTGTGAATGAGTCTACATGTTTTTTCTCTTATTCTGCCTGTTGGCTGGGGTCTGTTTTACAAAGTATTTTCTGTTATGTAATTTTGCCTCACAAAATTTGTATAGAAGCACCGGACTTGAGCAATCCGATGGCAAAGTTGGCACGGGGGCACTTGGACGTACATGGACTCTTTGAGTTTAGAGGGATTGACGCCGGTTGGCGCTGTTGTGCGCGGGGTAAATGCGCACATTTTTCTTTTGTGGTCTGGGTAATCTTGTTTTTGACACACAATTTTTTTATTTTATTATATCAAAATGTCAAATGTTAATATGAATAAGTTGTCTCTCTCCACATGGAATGTGAACGGGTTGGGGCACCCTATGAAAAGAAGGAAGGTTATTTCTTTTCTTAAACGTAAGAAATATGATATAGTGTTTCTTCAAGAAACACATCTTTCCCTGCAGGAAGCTGAAAAATTTGGTAAGATATGGGGTGGACATATTTTCTTCAGTGCTGGCTCAAGTAAGAGCAGGGAAGTCATTACATTAATAAGTAAACATCTACAATTCAAATTTCTCAAACAGATTAAAGATAAATTAAGAAGAGTCATTATTGTTTTAGCAGAAATTCAGGGGCAAAGGTGAATTTGGCTAAAATGTATGTGCCTAATGTTGATGATAAGGGCTTTTTTATAGATCTTGAAGGGATGTTGCAAGCCGCTGGCACCCTTCATGATATAATTTTGAGAGGAGACTTTAATCTTTTGATGGACTTAGTTCTTGATCATAGTGAAGCAAAAGTGTGTAAGCTCGCTAGAGCAACAGTGACGCTTCACAGGATGTGTAAAAATCTTGGTCTTGCAGATATTTGGAGACTTTTGAACCCATCTGGTAGAGACTATACATTTTTTTCATCAGTCCATAAGATTTATTCTAGAATATATTTTTTTTATATATCTAAGTCCCTCATTTCATCTGTTGTTGACTGCTCAATTGGAAACATCTTAGTCTCGGATCACGCCCTGGTGAGTTTGGAGATGTTGCCACATATGGAGAAAAATAAATCATATAGTTGGCACTTTAATGTATCCCTTTTGCAAAATCCTGATTTCCAACAAATGTTAAAGACCGAAATCAGTGTTTATATGGAGACCAACTGGTCCTCAGAATCTTCTGTGGGCGTGGCTTGGGAGGCACTTAAGGCGGTTCTTAGGGGTCGGATCATACAGTATGCCTCATTCACCAAAAAATCCAAAGCACGAGAACTTGTGGAGCTGGAAGGGAATATTAAAAGTGCAGAGGCAGAGCTGAAGCGCAGAATGTCATCTGATGGCCTCAGAGAATTGACTCAATTGAAATACAGATATAATGCTATTTTGTCACAGAAAGTGGAGTTTTGGTTATTCAGGGCAAGACAGTCATATTTTGAGTCGGGGGACAAAGCAGGGAAGCTTTTGGCTAGATATATAAAGCAGAGAGAGTCTTTTTCTACCATTCCCTCAGTGAAATCTGCTGGTGGTGAAATGTTTACCTCGGCCACTGATATTAATAATGCTTTTAAAGAGTTCTATCTAGATCTTTATAGTTCTATGTCTTCGTCTACTGATGAAGATATTAGAAACTTTGTGGAACCATTAGAATTTCCTAAACTGACTGAAAATTATCTTGATTCTGAGATAACCTAGAGGAACTTGACGAGGTAATTAAGGCCTTACCTACAGGCAAAGCTCCGGGGCCAGATGGTTTTGCTGCTGAATTTTTTAGATCTTATGCTACAGAACTGGCTCCACATTTGTTAGAAGTTTTATATGGAATCATTAAAGAACGGAAAGCTTCCTCCAACTATGACACAAGCCCGGATCAGTCTGATTCTTAAAAAGGACAAAGATCCAAGTGTGTGTAAAAGTTACCGTACAATTTCCCTGATCCAGCTAGATGTAAAAATGTTATACAAAATTTTGGCTAATTGTTTTAAGTAAGGTTTTGACATCTCTTATACATATAGATCAGGTGGGGTTTATTCGGGGCCACAGCTCTTCTGATAACATTAGGCGTTTCATTAATATCATGTGGTCAGTAGCGAATGATCAGTCTCCGGTTGCTGCCATTTCATTTGACGCCAAAAAGGCATTTGATATGGTAGAATGGGATTATCTTTTTAAGATTTTAGAAATGTATGGGTTCGGGAGTACATTCATTGGTTGGATTAAGTTACTTTATAGACACCCTGTTGCAGCGGTACATACAAATGGATTAATTTCAGATTATTTTACTCTGGATAGGGGCACTCGGCAGGGTTGCCCTCTTTCCCCATTATTGTTCTGTCTTGCCCTGGAAACATTAGCAGCCGTGATAATAAAGGAGGATGATTTTCCAGGGGTGGTGGCGGGAGGTGTGGCGCATAAGCTTCTGCTTTATGCAGATGATATTTTATTATTCATCTCCAACCCCACCAGATCTATGCCTTGCCTCCACAGAATTATTAACTCCTTTTCCAGGTTCTCTGGATACAAAGTCAACTGGTCTAAATCCAAAGCTTTAGCTCTGACTGTGTACTGTCCAGTAACGGCCTTTCAGCCGGGCACCTTTCAGTGGCCCAAACAGCGCATTAAGTATTTGGGTATTTTATTCCCAGCAAATTTGTCTGATTTAGTTAGAGTTAATTTTGACACTTTAATTAAAACATTTTCGAGTGATGTGGACAGATGGGCTTCATTGCATTTATCGATGATTGGGAAGATTAATGTTATTAAAATGAACTGTATTCCAAAATTCAACTACCTGCTACAGTCACTCCCTATAGATGTCCCCCTCTCTTATTTTAAGCAATTTGATAGAATTGCGAAGTCCTTCATTTGGAATGGTAAACGTCCCAGACTACATTCCAACAAATTACATAGGCTGATTGACACAGGTGGGTTAGGCTTACCCAAGATTTTGTTTTATTATTATGCATTCGGTCTCAGGCATTTGGCTCATTGGTCGCTTCCACCTGAGAGAGCCCCTCCCTGGTTTTCTATTGAACAGGAAGTCCTTGCCCCTATTTCACCATTGCAAAGTCTTTGTATTAAACTAACCGGAGAAGTTAAGTCACACCCCATTATTTCACATTTGCACATGATTTGGACAAGAGTGGCCAGAGTATTTAATTTGGACATTTATTTAAATGTTGCCTCAAGCATATGGATGAACCCAAAATTATGTATCAATAAGTCCCTTTTCTGTTGGTCAGAGTGGATTGTGAGAGGGGTTGTTACACTCGGCGACCTGTATGAAAGTGGAGTGTTGAGATCTTTTGAGAATTTGGGTCATCATTTTGGGATTCCCAGATCTCAGTTATATAGGTATTTACAGCTGCGCCACATGCTCTGTACTATTTTTGGGAGTAGCACACACCCCACTAAAGCGGCAGATGCTTTGGGAGAGGTGATTACTGCTTTTGGAAAAGGTCATGAGGCATCAGTGTATTACTCCCTGCTGGTTCGGAGTCTGGGGGATGGAGCTTTAGCTTCTATCAAGAGATTATTGGAAAAATATTTGAATGTATTTGGTATTGGAGGAAGAAGTGTGGACTAGGATTCTAAAAAATATCAAGTCTGCATCTAAAGATGCAAGGGTTCACCTTATGCAATTTAAGATTTTACATAGATTTTACTGGACCCCCTCTAGATTATATAGGCTGGGTCTTAAAGACACACCCAACTGCTGGTATTGTCAATAAGAAGTTGGAGACACAACTCATGCCTTTTGGAGGTGTGTTAAGATTCAAGATTTTTGGATGAAGGTGCAGAGATATTTGTTTGACGATTTGGGCACTCAGGTTTTGCTTTGCCCCAGACTTTGTATTTTGGGCGACAAAGCGGTCATAAATTTGGGGGACAAATTTATAAAAAACTGGGTTTTAACAAGTGTTATGACACTTAAGACAAGTCATTTTAAGGGGTTGGAAGACTGATGGAGCGCCATCATTTCCAGAATGGTGTACAGAGATGGGGAGGGTGGCAGCGTTTGAAGAAGGGGTATCTAGAGGATTGGGTAATTTGGAATTGTTTATGGGAAAGTGGGGCAAATATTTGGCATTTTTGGAGGGCTCTTGGGGAGGGACAGTGGAGAGAGAGATGTAGAGGTTATATGTGTGATTTATTATATTTTATTAATTATTTTATTTTTTAGTATTTGTTTTTGTGTGTCTATAATTATGTGGGAACACTGGGATGTTCTTATGGGTAGGGTTGGGGATTTGGGGGGTGGGGGGGGGGGTATGTAATAGAGGGGGTTAAGTATTGATTCTGTTTGTATACGTTCTTGCTTTTATGTGTTAATGTAGGAATCAATAAAAACATTTTTAATGTAAAGCCGCACTTTGCGGGGGGCCACTTTTACATTCACCCGATTTCTCTCTCCCTTTTGTCTTGCAGACGGACGCTTTAGACAGAGGGCTGGGGGCCGTACTCTCGCAGGTGGTGGAGGGGGAGGAGCGCCCGGTGCTGTACATTGTCATTAACAATTTTTTTTGATTCCACACTCAAATCAACACAAACAGCACATGAAAACACATAATCAACTTTCAACAAAATATAATATTTCACCACCAGCAGATTTCACTGAAGGAATGATAGAAAAAGACTCTCTCTGCTTTATATATCTAGCCAACTCCAAGTCACCTGACTCAAAGTATGACTGTCTTGCCAAAACAAGCTCCAGCCGCTAGGCGGAACCAGCACAAAAAAAAAACAAAAAAACAGAACAGGCGTCCCCGTTTCTCTAATGGTCAAGTGTGTATTGAGCGAGTCAAATTCACTCGGAGGCTGCATAAAAAAATACGCCATGACTTACTCAGTCCGTCAACTTTATAAAAGACATCCTTGTGTAGGCATGAAGATATTTTGCAGTCGTTCTTAGTATCCTTTCTCAATCTGGCCGGGAACTTCAGTGTATAAGCGAACTTCCGTCCATGCAAAAGTTTCTTGAAGGAGTCATTCCACAAAACAAACTCCATCCGCTAGATGGAGCCACCGCAAAAAGAAACAAAAATGGCGCCAGCTTCCTCAGACAGCCAGAGTAAGTACAGCGGGTTAATCCAGTCTGGAGCTATGTGAAAAACCCCAAATGGCTTACTCACCCATTGTTTTTATAAAAGACAGTGCTTGCTTTGGACACATAAATACCCTGGAACCATCCTTCGTTTCTATTCTCAGTTTGGCCAGAAATATCAGTGCAAAAGTGATCTTCCGTTGATGTAAGAATTTCTTGCATTCCTTGAACCGATCGCGTTTCTCTCATTGCATTTGCAAAGTCCGGGAATAAGAAAATATTGTGATTCTTCCAAGAAAGCTTCCCATTGCTCCTCGTCTTACGTAACACAAGATCTTTATCGAATGATCTCAGAATTTTGGCCAGAATTGATTTCCAGCTTATGGCCTGTTATTTCGAGCAGACTCGGGAAGAGCTCGTCCAGGAATTTCACCATATCTCTGCCCTCTTCATGCTCAGGAATTCCAACAATTTGAATATTGTTCCTTCGATTCTTATTTTCGAGATCTTCCAATTTTTCCAAAACGGATTCCAAATCAGTTTTTGATGTGGGCGGATTAGCGGATAATTCCCTTTCCGATGACTCAAGATAATCGATCCGTCTTTCAACTTCTGTCACTCTTTTGACCAACTCAGAGAATTTCGTTTCCATCGTCGTAATCGGTCGATGTATTACAGCAAGATTCTCCAAGTCAGCAACAACCTTCGTCAGCATCACCGAGATTTTGGACAGTTGACGCTGGATTGCTTCTCCCGATGTGCTTTCCAAATCGAGTCCCCAGCTCGCAGGCCCGTCAGAGGCCTCAGCTAGAGCACGTAAGTGACTTTTAATGTCTCCAGAGTCTGAGGATTTTGACTTCTTTGCCATGTTTACCTCAAAGAGCAAATATGTAACTGGGTGTATCAAATCTCACCGAATTAAACATGAAAATAACAAACTAGCAAAGTGCACAGAGCCAGTTGCTCACACGTCTGCTCCTCGCATGGTGTCACTTCTAATTCCCCCCGGTGTTGCATTAGCCGCAAGCTCTCGCTGAGGGAGACTAAGTACAGCACCGTAGAGAAGGAGTGTCTCGCCATCAAGTGGGCAGTCCTCACTCTCCGGTACTACCTGTTGGGGCGGGCTTTCACCCTCTGCTCGGATCATGCCCTACTCCAATGGCTTTACCATATGAAGGATACCAACGTGCGGATCACCCGTTGGTATCTGGTTCTTCAGCCGTTTAAGTTCAAGGTGGTCCACAGACCGGGAGTGCAGATGGCTGTTGCCGACTTCCTTTCCAGAAATGGGGGCGGGGGGGGGGAGTGGTAGACAGGCCGGATGTCTCCCCGGCCTGAGTCGGGTGGTGGGGATATGTGGCAGCGGGGGCGTGGTCAAGCGTCTGTCCAGAGAGAGAGAAAGTGGTAAAGGCACTTGCACCTGAGCTAGATTATGTATAACACCTGTCTTTAATTCCAGTGAGCATGGGGAGAGCGGCATATAAGCAGCCACGCCACCAGCAGAGAGAGAGAGAGAGAGAGAGAGAGAGAGAGAGAGAGAGAGAGAGAATCTGGCACAACGAAGGCCACGGTGCTCCTGAAGCTGCTACGTTTAATCTGTTATGTTTGTGAATCTGATGTGTTTAAGTTACTATGTGCCTGTAAAGCTAATGTGTTTAAGTCTACGTGCCTGTGAAGCTGACGAGTTTGCGAAGTTGTAAAGCATTGAAATGGCTGACTAAAAGTCCTACCTGAGCCTGGAAAACCTGCTTCCCTGTGTTCTCCTTCCCTTCTGTTTGTGAGCTGTTACAATTATATTTTTATTTCCAGCTTTCAAACCATGTAAATGTTATCACCAAATTCAAACAATAAATGTTGTTTTGAAGCTTCTTAATGTGGTGACCAATCATGCTAATGGATGCGCTGCATATAGCGCTCTCTCTCCACGATATTTAGAGTTCATAGAAACATAATAATTATAACATTAGAAAGCTGAGACTTTCTTTTTCACCCTCATCCACATCCCTTTCGGAGTTGGCCACAGCAGAGACAGCCTCGGCCACCCTTTCCCATTTACCTGCCTCGTAGTTTCCGACATGATATTATTATCAAGCTTCCCAAGGAGAACTTTTTCCTTGCAGTAACTTCCTCAGCTCTTGTCTACAGAAGATTTTGTTTCTTTTCCTCCATGTCAAATTAAGATTATCTATCTTACGAACTTCTTATAATTTATCCTAAGAACTTTCTTAGTTTTTTTTCTTAAGAACATTTTCGTGAATCTGGTCCCTGATGCGGAGCGCCTGTCTGTGCGTTTATGGCGCGAGCATTCGCTGCTGACTCTTACTGCAACATCTGCACAACGGACGGCATGAAACAAATAATGCTACACACTCTCACGGCGAAATTCTAAGGATTCATATGACTTTTCTAAATTTGGCTAATTTGTATAATATTGTATGACTGCACTTGTATGAATTCGTATGACTTTCACTACAGCCAATGATGTCGCTGAACATCATTTCCATCTAATACGCGTTAATTACTTGATTCTGTCACACACAACAGCTTCCTATCAAGTTTAGACACTCTACTGATTGGTTAGGTTTAGATAAGGGTTTTGGGTAAGGGCATAATATTAATAATGTCCTTAAGGCCCAGTGCGCCAAACTTGCATTAGACATCCGGGCATTTGCATGTGAAGAAATTGTACAAATGTATACGAACCATAGCCAACTCGTAAAATATGTACGAATTTTCATGAGACTTGGTTGAATAAGGTTCAGTGAAAATTCCAATGAAGATCGCGATGTATGTATTTCGAGATTTATCAGATATTATTAGTAAAACAACAGGAACTCATTGCGGGGGCATTCTTTTTGCCGCCATATTTTGAATTTCGGGGGCATTTTTGCCCAGAGCCCCCATTAATTTCGAACACTGGATGGAACACTAGAGAGATGGAGGTGAGAGATGTAACAGGTGTTTGAGTGTCTCTCTTCACCATGCAGCTTGTACACCAGGCATTTCTGCCTTCTTGTCAAATGTACTGCATTGTGACAATGGAGTGCCAAGGTATGAAAGGCATCAAAACTATAGGTCTCTCCAAAGTCACGCTCTAGCAATATTAACAGTTTTGTTAATTATAAACAGGAGCGATTGTTTTATCGCGTTGCTCGCTTACGGATCTGCAGTAAAACACCATGTGCATGTCAAATAAACAGATTTAGAAAGGTTTATACATCTGTAACATCTTAAGATCAGTAACTATGCGACAAAGCGCTTCCTCACAGCACGTGCTCACACTAAACTCAAATGCTCAATGCGCTGCTGACAGCTACACGAGAGAGAGAGGGAGAGATAGAGAGGATTTACTCGTGCATCTTCTGGAATTACGATTTGATAGAAAAACAAGTTGATTGATTTGATTTGTTCATCTGTATCTATTGGTTTAATAATTCGCAGCTGCACTGTAAACTGAATAAAAGTGTGCGGGAATTTCCAGCGCTATGAACATGGAACTTGCGGGAATGATTAAAATTATGCGCAATACCCGCAATCCCGTGTCAAATTTCAGGCACAGCAATATAACTTTTATTTGTTGTATATGTCACCCGGAGATGATATTTTACCAACTGTGTGTTTGTGCAAGTGTAGCAGTTACTCTGCAGATCTTTGAAAGCATAGTGACAGAAAAAAGATACTGTTAAAGCAAGCTGTCCATCACTTGTCTATCATGACCTACAGGCAGCTGACAACTGGAACCCAGGCTGAGTACAAGCCTCTAGATGCCCCCCAACACTACACATTTTGGATATCTCCATAATCAAACACACCTGATTAATCTCATCAGCTTGTTAGTGGAGACTCCAAGACCGGAATTGGGTGTGTCAGAAAAGGGAGATATACAAAATGTGCAGTGCTGGGGGGCCTCCGCAAACAGGGTTGAGAACCACTGCTCTACAGAGCATTGCCCTGACTCCACATGTGTATTTTTACCATCACTATGCTTTTTTTTGTACAAAGACCAGATTCCCTTTATTATGGTGCTTACTTAGGTAATCCCATAGGCTCAAATTGAAGGAGGGAGTCAAGCCGTATCTAGGAGCCAGAATATTAGAGACTTGGAGATGGGCTCTTTTGACTTGGGCAATGACCTAGCAACCACACAGAGCACCCAAGCAATTGCACAGCAACGTGCCAAAAAACACTCAGAACAGTGTTGCTGCAACTCCCTGGCAACCACCCACAACATCCTAGCATTGGGAAACATCTAGTTAGCACTAACAGGTATTACTTACACATAACAGGGAAAAACATGCACTCAGCTCTACATCCCCTGCACCTGTAGTGTGTCAAGTGCTCTCTTTGGGCCTTGTGCCACTCCAGTGACCCAGAAACGTAATCTGTAAACATGTAGAAATGCTGACCATAACACATACCTCTTTGCTGTCAAGATTTTTTTTTTTTTTTTTTTTTTTTTTTTTTTTGCTGATGCAAATTAGAGGGACACCTCTAAGACTCAAACCTTTTTGATTTACCTGCTTTACAGAAAATGATATCCCAGTTTTTAGAGAAGCTTTTTTGTGAACAGTTTTGTAGTACCATAATAATACAGGGGAAGGGAAAGGAACTGCAGTGGAGACACTTTGCCTAAACCCAAGTAAATGAACATCTGGAGCCAAACTGTAGAGTAATAACAACAGCAAAGGTTTAAGCTCAACCAAAACATTCCAGCTTTGATTTTAACTGTCCAGCTTCTCTGAAAATCAGCCTGATCAGAGTGAATGGGAGGACTGAATATGCCTCCCTTACAAACACACTTCTATGGTCAAACTAAATTCCAAGTAACACTGTATAAAAACGTTCATTTAATTATATTAACAAAACATCATTGTATTATATAATGTATATGATCACAATTCATCAGTTTAGGTTAACTGAAATAGTTAGAATGTGTCGTTATACTTTCACTCATGTTATCTGAAGTACTGTATTTATGATTGAATGCACATGGTCTGTTATGATAAGCATGATGTTTGTTAGTGACGTAATGTTATAAAGTGCTCCTAAAATACATTTATGTATTCATAATAGAAAAAAAAAAAAAAAAAATAAAAAAAATAAAAAAATATGTGTAAACTGTAGCTCTACGCCGTTTCAGCTTGAGTATTTTTATGCCGGGAATTTAGCGCCACCTTCAGGAAAAAAGTTGCATCTACAGACAAAACGAAATTTAACGTGAAGATTTCCTGTGGAGATTTATTTTTAAAGTTCATATTTAAAATGTTCATAAAATGAAAGACATTATTTATTTTGTCCACTCTGAAATTATGTAATGAAATAGCATGTTGTAAGATGAAAATTATTGTGAAAGTGAAATTGTGAAATTTACAGCACTTATTTCGACATTACACGTCAAATACTGACGTGTGATTAAAATCCACATGATAAAAAAACAGAAACAGTGTGCGAGTCATCTCTTGAAGCACTTGTGTCTCTAATCTAGTGAATGATCTTATGAATCGTGTGATTATTATTAAAACAATTTTTTGCCATGACAGGAAATGATCATTTAAATGTTCATTTAATTGACAAAATACTATATTTAATAAATACATCTGCGCAAATACAGTACGCAAATGAGACATGCCTTATTTTATTTTGGATCTTTTTGTCTGCTCGGCCTTTATTCTTTTCAAGGGCGATATATTTGAATGGGGATATAGCCCTGATGGTTGTGAGAGCCCGAGGAGAGGCAATGCAATTTACGCATGCGTTGTTGTGAAACAATCCTCTTATAATGCGAAATCACGAATCTTACTATGGCGAAGGATAAAGTTATGAAAATTAAAAAGACTTTTGTGACGTTGCTTGGTAACCCTCCTGAAGTCCAGTCACGTACTCTAATTCAAACGAATGAGCCAAGCCTTCTTCTAAATTGCATTCTTTAATTCGTCATTTTACTAGAGCCCACCTACCAATGGCTGCATTCCAACCAATCATGTCGGACTATTGAGTAAACGTCACATAATATCATTAATATTCATGAGCCACTCCTTCACTATACTAGGATTCGTAGCGTGCGGTCCTGTGTGTATGACCACCGTGTACAAGACTAAACAGCGGCTCACAACACATAGACAAGAACTATGGCTAGAATCACGATACCTGCTGGCCATCCCAATATGAAATGATGTGTTTGTAACCAACATGCGACGTCCGGCTTTGTTCTTCTGACTGAAAAAAGACCTAACTCCCCGGTCGGTTCGGATTAATTTTCCGCGCATCATTTGGACGGGTTTTAGGATGGAGCACATCAGAACACCAAAGGTAGCGCTGTATTTCTGATTGCCTTTATGTCCTTTCCTTTATTATTAATAAACGCTCGCTACGCGACATTAATCCGTCCCACCTCTTTCCTTTGAATACTTTATTCTTTATTAAAAAGGTAATATTTGTCTACCAAATGATTTTTCAGCTAAATAAATTACTTCGCAGAATAAACTCGATGATAGGCCACAATAACAGCCCCCCATCTTCATTCACCCAAAGCCTTGTAATAAGATCTGAATTATGTTTGGCCTCCCTCAACACAGCTAATGCGACATGAGAGTCAGCAGATCTTACAATTTATTTTTTAAATGCATACATACGGTATCAGTATCATGTTTCACGATTTTATTGTGCTTAAGTTTGAATTCATGCATCTTTGGGCAATTATGTAGGTGGCTGATCTGGGCATGACTATGCGCGTAGCCCTAATTTCATCATAATGTAAAGGATATTTTAAAATGTGCTTTTATTGTTCAGTCAAAACAGTGAGAAACACTTCTAATATGACCTATTTCGTTCGTTATCCTTTTGATATTCCTATCCAACTGACAAAATAAAATGTATATCACAAGGCACTACTTGGTAGCATAGAGAAATTATCTAATTGTATAATGTGTCTTGTTCCTCCAGGTGGAAAATGTGCGTATGATTGATAGACTGACCCCCAGGAAGTCTATGGTGGGAACATTGTACCTCTCCTCTACTCACACTATATTTGTGGAGAACACAGAGGCACGCAAAGAGACCTGGGTAGGAATCGAAACTGGTCTCAAACTCTTCCATGCCAACAATGAAGCTTCCTCTTGAAAATAACCCAACTTACTTAAACCTTCTTGGTCTTGTTTGTGTCTTTCTAGCTAAACCCAAATTAAAGGGATAGTTTACCCAAAAATGAACATTTTCTCATCAATTGCTTACCCTCATGCTGTCCCAGATGTGTACGACTTTCTTTCTTCTGCTGAAAACAAACGAAGATTTTAAGAAGAATATTTCAGCTCTGTAGGTCCATAGAAGTGAATGGTGACTAGACCTTTCAAGCTCCAAAAATCATATAAAGGCACCATAAAAGTAATCCACATGACTCCGGTGGTTAAATCCATATCTTCAGAAGTGATAAAATAGGTGTGGGTACGAAACAGATTCATATTTAAGTAATTTTTACTACAAATCTCCTCTTTCACTTGTGCAGCAATGACAGCTTTGCAGATCCTTGGCATTCTAGCTGTCAGTTTGTCCATTTCACCCCACGCTTCCTGTAGCACTTGCCATTGATGTGGCTGTCTTGTCGGGCACTGCTCACGCACCTTACAGTTTAGCTGATCCACAAAAGCTCAATGGGGTTAAGATACATAACACTCTTTTCCAATTATCTGTTGTCCAATGACTGTGTTTCTTTGTCCACTCTAACCTTTTCTTTTTGTATTTCTGTTTCAAATGTGTTCTTTTCTTTGCAATTCTTCCCATAAGGCCTGCACTCCTGAGTCTTCCCTTTACTGTTGTACATGAAACTGGTGTTGAGCGGGTAGAATTCAACGAAGCTGTCAGCTGAGGACATGTGAGGCATCTATTTCTCAAACTAGATACTCTGATGTACTTATCCCCTTGTTTAATTGTACATCTGGCCTTCCACATCTCTTCCTTGTTAGAGACAGCTGTCCTTTGTCTTTGAAGGCTGTAGTGTACACCTTTGTATGAAATCTTCAGTTTTTTGGCAAATTCAAGCATTGTATAGCCTTCATTCCTCAAAACAATGATTGACTGATGAGTTTCTAGAGAAAGCTGTTTTTGCCATTTTTGACCTAATATTGACCTTAAGACATGCCAGTCTGTTGCATACTGTGGCAACTCAAAAACAAACACAAAGACAATGTTAAGCTTCATTTAACAAACCAAATAACTTTCAACTGTGTTTGATATAATGGCAAGTGATTTTCAAGTACCAAATTAGCAATTTAGCTTGATTACTCAAGGATAAGGTGTTGAAGTGATGGCTGCTGGAAATGGGGCCTGTCTAGATTTGATCAAAAATGACTTTTTTGAAATAGTGATGGTGCTGTTTTTTACATCAGTGATGTCCTGTCTATACTTTGTGATCAGTTGAATGCCACTTTGGTGAATTAAAGTACCAACTTCCTTCCGAAACAGCTAAATCTGTACATTAATCCAAACTTTTGGCCCCAGTGTATATTTGAAGCAAAAAAGTTATCCAACACTTATATCACCCTTGTGAAAAACTAACTGTCCCCTTAAACTTAATAGCTGTTTGTGCCACCTTTAGCAGCAACAACTGCAACCAAACGCTTCCGATAACTGGAGATCAGTCTTTCACAATGCTGTGGTGGAATTTTGGCCCATTCTTCTTTCAGAACTGCTTTAGCCATATTGGAAGGTTTTTGAGCATGAACTGCCCGTTTAAGGTCCTGCCACAGCATCTCAGTCAGGTTCAAGTCAGGACTTTGATTAGGCCACTTTAATTTAGCTTCTTTTGAGCCATTCAGAGGTGGACTGACTCCTATGCTTTGGATCATTGTCTTGCTGCATAATCCAGTTGTGCTTGAGCTTCAACTCATGGACTGATGACCGGATTTCTCCTTTAGGATTTTCTGGTAGAGAGTAGAATTCATGTTTCCCTTAATTATTGCAAGTCGCCCTGGCCCTGAAGCAGCAAATCATCCCCACACCATCACACTACCACCACCATGCTTGACCGTAGGAATGATGTTCTTTTTGAGGAATTCTGTGTTTGATTTTATGGCAGATGTAACAGGACCCCGTCTTCCAAACAGTTCCACTTTCGACTTATCAGTCCACAGAGCATTCTCCCAAAAGCTTTGAGGATCATCAAGGTGTGTTTTGGCAAAATTCAGACAAGCCTTAATGTTCTTCTGGGTAAGCAGTGGTTTTCGCCTCGCCACTCTTCCATGGATGGCATTTTTGGACAGTGTCTTTCTGATAGTGGAGTCATGAACAGTGACTTTATTGATGCGAGAGAGGCCTGCAGTTCCTTGGATGTTGTCCTTGGCTTTTTTGTGACATCCTGGATGAGTCGTCGCTGTGCTCTTGGAGGAATTTTGGAAGGTGGGCCACTTATGAGAAGGTTCACTACTGTGCCAAGTTTTCTCCATTTGGATGGAGATAATGGCTCTCACTGTGGTTCTTTGGAGTTCCAGAGCCTTTGAAGTAGCTTTGTAACTCTTCCCAGACTGATGTATTTTAATCACCTTTTTCCCGCGCACACTTTTTCCCATAGTGTGCTGCTGAGTGAGACCTTTTAGCCAACTTTATGCTGCTGTAAAAGTTCTATTTAGGTGTTGATTTGATTGAACAGGGCTGACAGTAATCAGGCCTTGTTTGTGTCTGAACCCCATTATGAATTCAGTTTCATAGATTTGGGGATTTAGTAACTAAGGGGCAAATACTTTTTCACACAAGCCCAGTTGGTATTGGATAACTTTTTGCTTCAAAAAATAACATTATTATTTAAAAACTGTATTTTGTGTTTACTCAGATTGCCTTTGTTTTATGTTAGATTTTGTTTACATTTTTGAAACAATTTAGTATGAGATATTCACAAAAACCGAAGAAATCAGCAAATACTTTTTCACAACACTGTATATGACATATATTAAACCACTGGAGTCATATGGATTTCTTTTATGCTGCCTATTATGTTATTTTTGGAGCTTCAAAGTTCTGGCCATTCACTTTCATTGGAAGGACCTACAGAGCTGTGATATTCTTCTAAAAATCTTTGTTCATTTTTGTGGGAACTATCCCTTTAACATGTCTTTACTTAGCTGTGGTCCTAAGTATACAAAATAAAAGAAAACAATCCAGAATTGAACTATTACTGAGGATTTCTCTTGCTCTATCTGTCTAGATCCGTCTTTCTGTCTAAACTTGTCTACTTAACAGTATAGTCCAAAAAAGTTTCCTGAAATTAGCTTTGACTGAATCACTCTTGTTCTGCTAGGTTCTACACAGTTTGGTTAGTACTGCTGAGAGACTCCCGACAAACCCGTCTGGTAGTCCTCTTATAATCCGCTGTAAGAACTTCCAAGTGTACCGATGGCTGATCCCGCAGGAAAAGGACTGCTTAGATGTGCAGGCTTCCCTCACTCGTCTTTCACGCCCAGGTGAAGTAAAAATGCCCAGTTGAAAAAACATATTCTACACAAATCAGAGAGTTTTAAATATATAACATGGTGCCTACAGAGAGTTATGCAATAAATGCAGAATGTTGAAGGTATTGGTGTAGTATACACTATCATTCATCACACATTTTTACGTATTTTAAAAAGTAATTACGGGGGTGGGGTATCCTCTGGGGGCAAAACCCCTTAGCTCTTCCAACCCTAGTAATGCTCCTACTTGAAGCCCTTGTGTCTCTAGTCTAATGTTAAATCCTGTGATTTAATTTTGTAGCCAGGATAGGAAATTATCAATTACATTTTCAATTAAATTGGCCAAGTACTATATTTAATAAACAGATTTGAGCAAAATGCTTTAATCCTCTGTAATGTGAAATTACAAATCCTACTATGGCAAAGGATAAAGTCATAAATATTAAATATTTATGACTTTTGTGACATTGCTTGTTAAACTTTTGAGGCTATATGGAATATATATTAGCCTTCAGTCCTCTTAGTGAAACAGTGATTTGACTTTTAGGGTTTCATTTATTTTTTTTAAACATGTTTAAGGGCCAGTTTCTAAAATAAGTTTATTTCTTGGATTAAAAAGTGTATTTGGTGGATGGATTATTAAGTAAAATTGTCTAAAAATAAGGTTAACTATTGTCTAGGGACCAGTTGCTAGAGTCCACATTGAAAATCAAATTTAAAACTTGAAACAAAACAATACATTTTAGGATTTTGTAAGATGTTAAACAAAGAAAAGTTATAAAGTAACATGAATAAGAAAAAATGACGTTTCTGCACTATTTCTGGTCATTAATCAAACAAGCAAATTTGTGACACTGACCATGTTAACTCCTTTGTACCAAAGGTAAATTTTCCTTGCTTTCATTGAAGCACACAAGATGCTCTGGAGAACATATATAAATCTGATATATGGCCATATATGTATAAACACACAAAATAATATTTCATATATTTGAGCATATATCTACAAAAAGAAATTCCAATAGTATTTTGGAAAATATATGTTACATAGTGTATATGAAAACTTATATTTTTGTATTTTGAAATATAAAAAAAAACAGTGAAACCCATATATGAACATATATTTTATATATGCGCTTTGTATATCTTGCCATTTATTAGATTTCTGTATTCTCCAATCATGCTGGGAAAACATGGAACACATCTGTGTTTCAGTGCACATTTAAACTCATATTGTTATGCTGCTGATAATACAATTTGTAAAAAAATCTGTATTCAATTATAAGAATGTAAAACGGAATCCTTTTCACAAGTGCACTCAGTCTTTTAAACCCCACTGTATTAAAGGTGCTGTAAGCGATTTTAGCCATTCTGGAATTTCCACATGTTGAGCTGTTGGATTAGCCACGCCCCCTCTTTCCAAAACCTGCACTCCAAAGATACCACATGAACTTTAATGAGACCGACACTGAGCCGAAGTGGTTGTCAAAACAACAGCAGCAATATAGCGCCCTCAACTGACAACTGTAATGAACAACATGGCATAAAAATGACATTAAGCTTCAATAATGTGCTGCAGTTACAACATTATGAGAAGGTGCTAAATGATTGACAGGCAAAAAGCATCAGAGGACACATTTTTGTTTTCTGTTTACAAAGTCTAGAGCTGTCACAGAGACCGGTGAGATATCTCAAGACACTTATTTCATCGATATCTTTCAGGGAGTTTGACATTTTTTGCATATCTTTCCATAAAAAAAAAAAAATTGGCAAAGCATGAATAATGCTCCATAAAATTGCAGATTTTTTTCTTTTCTGTGAAAGATAACACTGTGCCTTTTTTTGCTCAGACATTGTTCGGGCTTAGCTATTGCATCACAGTGCATGATGAAAATAGAGCATGTGTGCAAATCAGGCGACTTAAGAGCAAAATTCTATGGAGATTTGTACGTTTCACCCATGGGACTTGTACACTCATTAACTTCCAACATATCTCTCTCTCTTTCTATGTAGAGCACTATGGAGAGCTGTTTTGCTTTTTTTTTAACCCCAACTTGAAAAAAGACTTAAGGGAAAAGGCCTGGGGCTTCATCGACCTGAAGGCAGAATTCAGCCGAATGGGAATACCCAGAAACCTCTGGCATCTTACAGAAGCAAATCATGAATACAGAGTCAGTATGACCTCAGAGCTCTGTAATAATTATTCCTCCTTTATTACAGGACCAATGAACATAATTTCTTTTTCCATGAAAATCAAGGCATCGGTTTTTGAGTTACGCCTTATTTCACAGAGTGAAAATCAATTAAATTAATTAAAAATGAAGTGTGTCATTTTTTCATTGTTAAATCGTAAAAATACTCCTATCCTAATTTAAAAGTGTTGTAAGCGATTTAAGCCATTGTGGAACTTCCAACAGACCTGCTGCAGGACTTAATTTTATCGATTGGGAATTGATTGGATTGTGAAAAGTAGGCTTTATGTACCAAAATGGTATAGTGTATGGAGGGAAAGGTTTGAAAAGTAAGATGGATTTGTGATGTCAGCTAAAAAGGGGAGTCGTTACAGAGGCAGAACAATTTACTATATTTTTATAAGATTAAAAAGCCCCAAAAAAACCCATTTGGAATAACGTTCACTGAGGAATCCTGCACAATAATACCAGAAATGTGCATTAAAAAAAAGTTAATGTTGACTTAGTTTACCCACAAATGAAAATTCTGTTCTAATTTACTCACTCATGTCATTCAGTATCTTGGTCCATCTTTTCACTAACTTTTTCTTTCTTTAAAGCTTAAAAAGGAGCCAAAAGTATCAAAAATAGTCCATGTGGTCCATGTCATATTCATGCAAGAACTTGCTCTAAAAAGTTCTTGCATGAACATGCAATCCACTGTGAATGAGCTTCTCACATACACTAATGATCGTGCAATGGACGTCAAGATTTTCAATGACAAATTACTTAATTTTAGGTATGAGCTGCACGTTTCTGCAATGCTTTTATGATACTTTTGGGTCTTTTTTAAGCTTTAAAGTAAGTATCAACTGTCATTGTATTGAAAAGATGGACCAGAATATTCATTAAAATATATTGTTTTGTGCTGGGTTTAGAACAACATGAGGGTGAGTAGAATTGACATTTTTGGGTGAACTATTCCTTGAATGTAAAACAATAGTTCTAATCAGTATATTTCAATTGGCAGCTGTGTGACACTTACCCGTCGGAGCTGTTTGTGCCAAAGTCAGCCTCACCTGCTGTCTTTGTGGGCAGTGCCAAGTTTCGGAGTCGAGGACGTCTTCCTGTTCTCTCCTACTTCCATAGGGACACCAGTGTAAGTGCAGAATGGTCTTCTTTAAAGCTTTAAGTGTCTTAAGCCTATGCAGGCTTCTCACATTTTACACCAAACTAAATAATAGGTTGAGCTGAATGTCTCAACACCATTGCTTTTCTAGGCATCTATCTGTCGGAGCAGTCAGCCACTCTCTGGTTTCAGTGCACGTTCCTCAGACGATGAGCAGATGCTGCAGGCCATAATGAAGTCGAACCCTGTCAGTGAGTTCATGTATGTGGTGGACACAAGGCCAAAGGTGAGAGGTCCCAAAAAACAAGTGAAAAGACAGGTTAGACAGGCTGTTGAGATTTAGATGACATCGTTTGAAAGTCGTCTAAGCTAATTGTGGGGGGAATTCACCTGAAAACAGCATTTAAAGCGATAATTCCCTCAAAATAAACATTCTGTTATCATTTACTGACCCTCATGTTTTTTCAAACCCATATGACTGACTTTCTTTTGTGGAACACAAAACGAGATGTTAACCTTTTCAGTTGCATTGCATTTTTTTCCATAAATAATAATTATTGTCATGACTTTGAAACACTGTACTGTGATTATTTCCAGCTGAACGCCATGGCAAATCGTGCTGCAGGGAAGGGCTATGAGAATGAAGACCACTACGCTAACATAAAACTGCAGTTCATCGGCATAGAAAACATCCATGTCATGAGGAACAGCCAACAGAAGCTTATAGATGGTAGATGGATTAATATTTACTTCTATTACACCTTATTCAGCAGATGTTTGTTTTGTTGTCCATATGAAAAATGTCCATTTCTGTCCTTGTGTTTCAGTTGGCGATCTTGTATCGCCCTCCATGAGTGATTTCCTGTGGGGTCTGGAGAACTCTGGGTGGCTCAAACACATCAAAGCGGTGCTAGATGCTGGAATCTTCATTGCTAAGGCAGGACCCCTAAGAAAGCTTTAAATTAAAGGCAGTAATTCTAAATGTAAACAAAATAGCCCAGCATAACACTTCAAATTATACACAATTGAAATTGTTTTGAGGTTTTTTTTTTTTCTGAAGAAATTATTGAATAGTTTGACACACAAATTAGTGACTAGAAATTAGCAGTTAGTGGTCAGCAACTGTAAAATGCAATACAGTGGTACAGTGATGGTATCAGATGGTTATATCATGGTATTATTATATATACTATGGTAATTAATTATCATCTTATTTATGTTCTAACTTGATGTATTCTAAGGTACTTAAAAAATGCAATGGTACTACCATTGTACATGTCCAAAGAATAGTCTTTAAAGGAATAAAAGTTAAGCTTAATGTATGTTGAATATCACAGAAAATATTTTCGATTAGTCCCTTATTTATATACAGTATATACACTGATTAGCCAAAACATTATGACCACCTGCCTAATATGCTGTAGGTCCTCCGCGTGCCGCCAATACAGCGCTGACCCACCGAGGCATGGACTGTACAAGACCCCTGAAGGTGTCCTGTGGTATCTGGTACAAAGACATTAGCAGCAGGTCCTTCCAAGTCCTTGCAAGATGCGAGGTTGAGCCGCCATGGATCGGACTTGTTGGTCCAGCACATCCCACAGATGCTCAATCAGATTGAGATCTGGGCAATTTGGAGGCCAGGGCAACACCTTGAACTCTTCATCATGTTCCTCAAACCAGTCCCGAACAATGTGTGCAGTGTGGCAGGGCGCATTATCCTGCTGAAAGAGACCACTGCAATCAGGGAATACCATTGCCATGAAGGGGTGTACCTGGTCTGCAGTGATGTTAAGGTAGGTGGCATGTGCCAAATTGATGTCCACATGAATGGCCGGACCCAGGGTTTCCCTGTAGAAAGTTGCCCAGAGCATCACGCTCCCTCCACCAGCTTGTCTTCCCACAGTGCATCCTGATGCCATCACTTCCCCAGGTAAACAGCGCACGCGTACACGGCCTTCCACGTGATGTAAAAGAAAACGGCACTTATCGGACCAGGCACTTCCGACGTTCACGCTGTGCCCATTGTAGGCGCTTTTGACGAGGACAGGGGTCATCATATCCACTCTGACCGGTCTGTGTCTATTCAGTCCCATACGTAGCAGGGTGCTATGCACTGTGTGTTGACACACTCCTCCTGTATTCATCATTAAAATTTTATGTGACTTGTGCAACAGTAGACCTTCTGTCATTTCGGACCAGACGGGATGGCCTCCATTGCCTTCGTGCATCGATGAGCCTTGGGTGCCCATCACCCTGATGCGGGTTTGTGGTTTGCCACTCTTTGGACCACTGTCGGTAGGTACTCACCACTGCTGACCGGGAGCACTCCAAAAGCCTTGCCGTTTCAGAGATGGTCTGACCCAGTCGTCAGGCCATAACAATTTGGCCCTTGACAAAGTCGCTCAGGTCTTTACTCCTGCCCATTTCTCCTGCATTCAACATGTTGACTGAGAACTGATTGTTCGCTTACCATCTAATCTACTCAGACCTTGACATGTGGCCTTGTTAGGTGATGCTCAACATTATTCACTTCACCTGTGAGTGATCAGTGTTTTGGCTCATCAGTGTGTGATGACACACACACACTAATATATATATATATATATATATATATATATATATATATATATATATTACACATACAGTTGTGCTCAAAAGTTTGCATATCCTGGCAGGATTTTGGCATTGATTTTGAAAATATGACTGATCATGCAAAAAAAAAACTGTCTTTTATTTAAGTATAGTGATCATATGAAGCCATTTATTATCACATAGTTGTTTGGCTCCTTTTTAAATCATAATGATAACAGAAATCACCCAAATGGCCCTGATCAAAAGTTTACATACCCTTGAATGTTTGGCCTTGTTACAGACACACAAAGTGACACACACAGGTTTAAATGGCAATTAAAGGTTAATTTTCCACACCTGTGGCTTTTTAAATTGCAATTAGTGTCTGTGTATAAATGGTCAATGAGTTTGTTAGCTCTCACATGGATGCACTGAGCAGGCTAGATGTTGAGCCATGGGGAGCAGAAAAGAAATGTCAAAAGACCTAGGTAACAAGATAATGTAACTTTATAAAGATGGAAAAGGATATAAAAAGATATCCAAAGTCTTGAAAATGCCAGTCAGTACCGTTCAATCACTTAAGAAGTGGAAAATTTGGGGATCTCTTGATACCAAGCCAAGGTCAGGTAGACCAAGAAAGATTTCAGCCACAACTGCCAGAAGAATTGTTCAGGATACAAAGTAAAAAAACAACAACAGGTAACCTCAGGAGAAATACAGGCTGCTCTGGAAAAAGACGCTGTGGTTGTTTCAAGGAGCACAATATGACGATACATGAACAAAAATGAGCTGCATGGTCGAGTTGCCAGAAAGAAGCCTTTACTGCACCAATGCCACAAAAATGCCCGGTTACAATATGCACAACAACACCTTGACATGCCTCACAGCTTCTGGCACACTGTAATTTGGAGTGACGAGACCAAAATAGAGCTTTATGGTCACAACCATAAGCGCTATGTTTGGAGAGGGGTCAACAAGGAAGAATACCATCCCCACTGTGAAGCATGGTGGTGGCTCACTGATGTTTTGCGGGTATGTGAGGTCTAAAGGCACGGGGAATCTTGTGAAAATTTATGGCAAGATGAATGCAGCATGTTATCAGAAAATACTGGCAGACAATTTGCATTCTTCTGCACAAAAGCTGTGCATGGGACACTCTTGGACTTTCCAGCACGACAGTGACCCTAAGCACAAGGCAAGTTGACCCTCCAGTGGTTACAGCAGAAAAAGGTGAAGGTTCTGGAGTGGCCATCACAGTCTCCTGACCTTAATATCATCGAGCCACTCTGGGGAGATCTCAAACGTGCGGTTCATGCAAGACGACCAAAGACTTTGCATGACCTGGAGGCATTTTGCCAAGACGAATGGGCAGCTGTACCACCTACAAGAATTTGGGTCCTCATAGACAACTATTACAAAAGACTGCACGCTGTCATTGATGCTAAAGGGGGCAATACACAGTACTAAGAACTAAGGGTATGCAGATTTTTGAACAGGGGTCATTTCATTTTATTCATTGTTGCCATGTTTTGTTTTATGATTATGCCATTCTGTTATAACCTACAGTTCAATATGAATCCTATAAGAAATAAAAGAAATGTTTTGCCTGCTCACTCATGTTTTCTTTAAAAATGGTACATATATTACCAATTCTCCAAGGCTATGCAAACTTTTGAGCACAACTGTATATATAAAAATCACAGTTTGGATTTAAATAAGCAGATACTTAAGAGTCTATGATTGGATCATTATTGCAGTGATTAATATGTTTCAGCTGGCAACTATTATTTTAACCCTAACTGATGTAGTGTGTAGCTTCTCATTTCTTAAACAACCATGTCAGAAGATGTATCCCGTGGTCGTGGAAAAGATGTTACCATGTTTAAGAAGGGGGAAATTATTGGCCTGCATCAAGCAAAGAAAACAACTAAGGAGATTTCTGAAGTCACTGGAATTGGGTTAAGAACTGTCCAATGCATTATTAAAACCTGGAAAAATAATGGTGAACCGTTCACAGAAAAAATGTGGTCGGAAACAAATCTTGAATGATTGTGATCGGAGATCACTAAAACGCTTGAAGTCACATCATAAAAAATAGACAGTAGAACTCACGGCTATGTTTACTAGTGAAAGTAAGAGCATTTCCACATGCACAATGCAACGAGACAACGGGACTAAACAGCTGTGTGGCCACTTGATGGTGAGGCTAATCTGAAAAAATTACTTCAATTTGCTAGGGAGCATAAAGATTGAACTGTGGAGCAATGGAAAAGTGGTCTATGCGAGTAATGTGGTCTGATGATTCCAGATTTACCCTATTCCAAAGTGATGGGTGCGGCAGGGTAAGAAAGGAAGCGCATGAAGCGATGCACCCATCATGCATAGTGCCCACTGTACAAGCCGTCTGGAGGCAGTGTTATGATCTGGGGTTGCTTCAGTCTGGTATTTTATCACACTAAAGTCATGTAGAACAGAGATTTTATCACAAAATGTTATCAACACATGCAATGTTTACGTCTTGTGGCAATGCATTTGAAAAGATGTGTATTTTAGCATTTATGGACTGGTCCCATTCACATCCATTGTAAGTGTCTTACTATAACCACAATTTTTGCTTTTTTTTTTTTTGTTTTTATTAAACACGGGATGTCTAAAAATGTTTTGTGGTAATCAACATTATACCACAAATGCTGTCGATTTAAGATTAACTTGTATCGAATTCAGAACATTTCTTTTACAGAAACAGAGTATGATTGCTGTAATCACACATCTATTTATGTGTGTGTCCACAGGCAGTGGCAGAGGATGGAGTGAGTGTTCTGGTGCACTGTTCAGATGGATGGGACAGAACAGCTCAGGCGTGTTCAGTGGCTAGTGTGCTACTAGACCCATACTACAGAACTATCAAAGGGCTGATGGTAAAAATACACTGGATTATGATTTTGATGATGGTCTATTTTTTGGGGGGGGGTTTGCCAGTGTTTGATTTGAGCATCTTTCTTTGCTTCTAGGTTCTTATAGAGAAGGACTGGGTGTCATTTGGACACAAATTTTCCCACAGGTTTGTGCTTTACATTTCACTCCCATGAGATTTGTGAGTTTCTGACCTTACATGTTGGACATTCCACACAAATTGCTTGAATTCAGTTCCTTGAATTGAGTAATTGATTGAAGAAGAGTTTTCTGTGAACCTTCTGTCCTGTGTACGTTGTACAGTTATAACATGTGAGACCAGAAAAGGCATAATTTCTCAGTCCATTGCAGTACTAATCCATAGCATGACTTAAACCATCAGTCATGGTGTATGCAGTGTTAGACTGAGAGTATCTGAGTTTCATAAGTCTGCAAGACTTCCAGATATGTCGTCATTTTTAGTGTATCAAAAAGATACTAATTATTGTCCTTGAAATCAAATTAAATGTCAACATGAAATCAAAATGGAACCTATTTCCTGGTTTTATTGTGATTTTTCAGTGCACGTTATTCAGGAAAAAAAAAAAGGAAGAAAACGTTTATCAATTTAATAACTCTCCGCCTTTGAAATGGTGGAGCATTTCAGGGGTGGAACAATTGTATTTTACCACTAGACAGTTATTTAGGCATTATTTTAGGCTACTGCTTTAGGCAATACAGCCTTTCTAAAATCTAGCCAATAATTAAAAGAATGTTCCGGGTCCAATACAAGTTAAGCTTAATTGACAGCATTTGTGGCATAATGTTGATTATCACAAAAACAAATTTAGACAAAAAAACAAAACTCTGGGCTACAGTGAGGCACTTAAAATGGAAGTGAATGAGGCCAATCCATAAACGTGAAAATACACAAGTTTCAAAAGTATCCCTTGTGAAAAAATAATATACTTAAGCACACTTTATTCTTGGGTGCTTCAGTATACTAAAGTGTATTACTGGCAGACTATAAATTGGTATACTTAAAGTCTGCTAAATTGGAACAACTCATTTTGTACTTAATGCACTTTAGTTTGCCAAAAGTAGTGCTGTGGTGCAACTGAAGATGTGTTAAGTATACTTGGTTGTGCTAAAATGGAACCATTTCAAGTATACTTTAGTACACTTTAAATATCCACCCTTGTATTTAATTTTTGAAATACACAGAATTTACTCAGTGTGAACTTATAATGTATTTTGGTGACATTACAATTGCAACTCCATTACACTGTAAGAGTGCTGGATATACATTAATGTTATACTGATAATATACTGCTGGCCCACACACAACTGAATTTCAGCTAGCATTAATATATGTACTTCTGGCACTTGCATTAGTAGTATTATTGCATGGGTATTACTGTGAAGAAACGTAAAGGACCAAACATTTTGAGTCTTAAACTACTTTTAATCAACAATGATAACGCTGAAGTATTACACTTAGTATTTCACTGATCAAAGCAACACTAATCTCACCCAGGGTAACTACAAATATATATATATATATATATACATACACTATATTGCCAAAAGTATTCGCTCATCTGCCTTTAGACGCATATGAACTTAAGTGACATCCCATTCTTAATCCATAGGGTTTAATATGACGTTGGCCCACCCTTTGCAGCTATAACAGCTTCAACTCTTCTGGGAAGGCTTTCCACAAGGTTTAGGAGTGTGTTTATGGGAATTTTAGACCATTCTTCCAGAAGCGCATTTGTGAGGTCAGACACTGATGTTGGACAAGAAGGCCTGGCTCGCAGTCTTCGCTCTAATTCATCCCAAAGGTGCTCTATCGGGTTGAGGTCAGGACTCTGTGCAGGCCAGTCAAGTTCTTCCACACCAAACTCGCTCATCCATGTCTTTATGGACCTTGCTTTGTGCGCTGGTGTGCAGTCATGTTGGAACAGGAAGGGGCCATCCCCAAACTGTTCCCACAAAGTTGGGAGCATGGAATTGTCCAAAATCTCTTGGTATGCTGAAGCATTCAGAGTTCCTTTCACTGGAACTAAGAGGCCAAGCCCAGCTCCTGAAAAACAACCCCACACCATAATCCCCCCTCCACCAAACTTCACAGTTGGCACAATGCAGTCAGACAAGTACCGTTCTCCTGGCAACCGCCAAACCCAGACTCGTCCATCAGATTGCCAGATGGAGAAGCGTGATTCGTCACTCCAGAGAACGCGTCTCCACTGCTCTAGAGTCCAGTGGCGGCGTGCTTTACACCACTGCATCCGATGCTTTGCATTGCACTTGGTGATGTATGGCTTGGATGCAGCTGCTCGGCCATGGAAACCCATTCCATGAAGCTTTCTACGCACTGTTCTTGAGCTAATCTGAAGGCCACATGAACTTTGGAGGTCTGTAGCGATTGACTCTGCAGAAAGTTGGCGACCTCTGCGCACTATGCGCCTCAGCATCCGCTGACCCCGCTCTGTCATTTTACGTGGCCTACCACTTCGTGGCTGAGTTGCTGTCATTCCCAATCGCTTCCACTTTGTTATAATACCACTGACAGTTGACTGTGGAATATTTAGTAGCGAGGAAATTTCACGACTGGACTTGTTGCACAGGTGGCATCCTATCACAGTACCACGCTGCAATTCATTGAGCTCCTGAGAGCGGCCCATTCTTTCACAAATGTTTGTAGAAGCAGTCTGCATGCCTAGGTGCTTCATTTTATAGGCCTGTGGCCATGGAAGTGATTGGAACACCTGAATTCAATTATTTGGATGGGTGAGCAAATACTTTTGGCAATATAGTGTATATATATATATATATATATATATATATAGAGAGATATAGATATAGATATATATATAGATAGATAGATAGATAGATAGATATAGATATCTATCTTTTCATAACATAAAACAACATATTTATCATTAAGCTGAACTCAAAACATAACTATATCCCCAGTTACTTTTAAATGTTAGTTAATAAACCCCCCAAACAGTCCCTAAAACCTACACTGACCTACCTCATTAATTATGCAAACACAACAGCCAATATCAAGTCCCCAGCAGAAATATCAACAGACGTTACAGTATATTCCTGGAAAGGACTGTAATTCAATGTAGTTTTAACGCCTGACATTTTATTAAAATAGGTAAATGTGCCATTTTGCCCTTTGCGCAAAGAAAAGTGAAACAAATGCAGACATCTGATTGGTCCATCTAATCACTGATCTACAAATGCCCTGGACTGAAAGTAGCTAACTTGCGGCTAGTAGCCAGAAATTAAAGCGGATGAGGCCGTGCTGGCTAGCTAGTTGTCACTGCCATTCTGTGTTATTTGTAGTCATGTGTAGAACCATAATAAGATGCTTTGTTATACACTATTATAAGTCCAGATGTGTATGTAGGTAGTTATAACTTACATGATATGACTTGCGTGATAGTTGTATAATGACCATATGCTGTTGGCACAATGTTAACAAGCAAATTAACAGTGTTTTCCATTCTCCGTTGGTTTTTTGTTTATTCTTTCAAGAGGGAAATTTGTCTTACTTTGAATTAAGACAAGTTTGATATCAAAAATCAGTCATGAAGTCGGCAACATTAGACAAAGTAGGATAATGAACAAATATTGCTTTGAATCCCATTATTGGGGATAATGAAATAACTTCTTTTCCCTTTTTCTCCCAATTTGGAATGCCCAATTCCCAATGTGCTTTTTAAGTCTTTGTGGTCGCGTAGTGATTTGCCTCAGTCTGGATGGCGGAGGACGAATCCCTGTTGCCTCTGCATCTGAGACAGTCAACCCACGCATCTTATCACGTGGCTTGTTGAGCGTGTTGCTCAACCACATTATACCGACCATGAGGAGGTTACCCCATGTGACTCTACCCTCCCTAGCAACTGGTCCAATTTGGTCGCTGGTATTCAAACTAGTGAACTCCAGGGGTGGTAGCCAGCGTATTTTACCACTGAGCTACCCAGGCCTCCTGATGAAATAACTTTAACCCTTAACACTTCAAGTCACACAATGTCGAATGCAATATGCTGCATTAAAAATGGTTAAAACGCAGGGAATTCTGTACTTGGGTAACGTTGTTGAATGCAGATACAAACAACAAAAGACTGATTGAGACTGATTTAATAGATACATAAAGAGGAACCTATACACAAGAACACACAGTTGAATCAATTCAGTGTTCCAGTAGTATCATCATCAATGGCATAACAGACAGCATTTCATTTTGTTGAACAAAATGTTTGCGCAGCAGTTTATGTGAACTGAAAATAATGACAAGCACATAGTCTCTCTCCATGCATGCAGATATAAATCTTTTTCGTTTGATTGCGTCAACATTTGAACTGTGCAAGGGACAGTTTTTGACTAATATTTATTTAGATAACTAATCATTGTGATTTTGACAATCTTGGCAGCTGTTCTGGTATAAATTGGGTGTACAACACACTCTGCATACTGACTAGTTAATGTTGTTGTGATGATGTCACAACCAGCCAGTTTGAGACAGTATACAGTATATATATTAGGAAAATATTTCTAAGTCATCTTACTCATATTTTTCTGTGCTTGAAGAACATTATTATGACAATTGCTTTTAACACTGTTCAAACAAGTTGTAGAATCATAAAACAAGTTGTAGATGGAAACAAGCACCTAACCTGTGTACTTTCATAAAGTAGACTATATTTGAACTTAGTGTATACTTCTAATTGCATTTGTAAAAGCTATACTGTTTTAACACTTCATTTGTAATGATCAAAGTATCTCTGTGTGCATTTTGAATAAAGCATTAAATAAGTGCAATTACGTGGTACTTTCATTTAGTTAATAGATATGTTAATGTATTTGTAGTATACTTATCATGAAATAAATGTATTTTAAATACAATTTGGTATATAACTTTTTCTCTAGGGATAGCTACAAGTCGTAAACAATATGTGTGTTAAAATAACAATCGCCAAGTAACTTTTTTTGTGTAATGTTATATCCAATTTTACAACTTTGCTGCCAAGACGACGTAAAGCGTAAAACTTAAAACGACAATAAAAACGATGATTTAAAACAAGTTAATACTCGAGTAATACACAAGTTTTAACAGAAAAAGTGTTTTTATAAAATTATATGTTTTACATTTGTCTTTTTAAACCCTCCAAAAATTGGCCCCAATCACTTTCATTGTGCCTCAAGTGCCTCACTGTAATATTTTTTATTTCTTTTTTTTTTTTAAGGAATGTTTTTAAAAAACATTTGTGCTAATCAACATTATGCCACAAATGCTGTCGATTGAGCTTAACTTTTATATAAAATGTTCCTTTAACGTTGCTAATAGTTGATATTCGTTAGTGTAATAAAGGTTACAGCAATGGCAAATAACAATTTTAAAACGGAGCATTACCATTGGGATACATTGAGATGCTCTTGAAAGGGAAGTTGACCTTCAGCCTCCACGTCCTGGTCAATAAACCTCTCAAAAGCAGGTGCTGGCAGTGTTTCAGGAGAGAATGTCATTCACAATCGGTTGAAAACTGGCATTCTGGTGTGACTCCATTCTGCTATACAACACCCACTTTCACAATCCCATTCAAGTCCAAATCTACATGTTTTCCCCATTGAATATCCTTTTTCACACAGAAATACATTACATTATGGAAGTAAAATGTGTTGGAAATTCTGTTTTATGTTGACTTTAATGGTTATATGCTTAAAAATCTGCTATTCTAACATGCTGTAATTGCATAATTACAATACCTCTTTGTCTTTGTATGCTTTCTGGTGTAACTCCTGTTCTGAGGTACAAAATCATTGTGCATCTTCTCCAATCAGGTATGCTCACCTTGATGGTGACCCCAAGGAGGTTTCTCCTGTCATGGACCAGTTTCTGGAGTGTGTGTGGCAGCTAATGCAGCAGTTCCCCTGTGCATTTGAGTTCAACGAGCGATTCCTCATACAGCTACACACATACATCTACTCCTGCCAGTATGGGAACTTCGTCGGGAATTGCCAGAAAGAGAGGAGAGACTTGAAGTAAGAACACCAACTATAGTTGTGTCATAGAATCTTCACAGACACATAGATGTTCATAGATGTTTATACTGCAAAGACACAGGGAGTTAATGATTTGCCAAATTGTTTTGCACAGTGATCCATGAGAAAACCATCTAGACTGAACATAATAGTGTTTCTATACTACTTTGTCAGTCAGAAACATCTGCAGAGATCAATAATTAAGGTTAAGATCAAACCTGTTAATTAAAACTGTTTTAAATGGATAGTTCAACCAAAAATGAAACTTCTGTCATCTACTCACCCTCATGTTGTTTCAAACTCAAATGACTTTCATTCCTCTGTGGAACACAATAGGAGATGTTAGATGAATGTTGGTCTCAGTCACCATTCACTTTTATTGTATGAAAACTATGCAAAGAAAGTTAATGGTGAGTGAGACTAACATACTGTCTTACATCTCCTTTTGTGTTCCACAGACAAAATAAAGTCATATTGGTTTGGAACTAAATTAGGGTGAGTAAATAATGACCAAATTTTAATTATGGGTGAACTGTTCCTTTAAGATGAGATCAAGTTCCAAACTAAATGTAATGCAGCTGTCCAGTATTGCTGTTGAACCAACATGGTTTCAGTACCTAGTTTGTCCTTTCAATTTCCCCTTGTGCATACAGGTTACATGAGCGAACACACTCTTTGTGGCCTCACCTGTGGGAGAACCGGGCAGAATACACAAACCCTCTGTACAGAACAGACCACAGCCAGACACAGGGTGTTCTCAAGCCTCTAACCACTGCCTACTGCTTCAAGTAAGCCAACCAGACCAAAACAGCCCTGATTCCTGTACATTATTATTGAACCTTCTTTCACTTCCTCTTGTATAGTGTTCATGTCACATACTTGCTTCTGAATTGCTTCAGAGGTGACAAAGCTCCTTAAGAATGACTAGGTGAAATGAAAGTTAATTGGGCTTGTATTTCAAATCATTTGCAATGACACCTTTGCGCATTCTCTTCCTTCCAGAAAGGCACTTAAACTAAAAGTGAAGTTTTAAGCAAAGAAAAATCTGTTTTCTTAATTACTCATTTTTGTCTTAATGGCATGACTGGCTCATTTGTTGGCTTAATGTTTTTTTTTTTTTTTTTTTTATATGAATTATAAGTGGTGCTAAAGCAAGAATCACTACTACTATTTGCTCATATTAGGGTCAGGGATTTGAATGAACCCCTAACTTTAAGGGTGCACTCATTTTCTGTAGTTTTCCTCATTAAACTTCCTATTCTGTTTGGTCATTTTTGACTGAAATTAATTTTTTCGGTGTAATAAAAATGGTTGATTCAATAAGTCTAAGTGGTCATTGAAAAAAAAAAAGCGACACCTCAGCTGTTCGCGGTCAAAATTAACCGAGCATAGCAATGCCTTGGAACCCACCATAAACACCCTAGCATCAGGATGGCGAGTTTTGCACAGGCAAGCCCCACTCGCAGTTTCTTTAGAAAAAAAACAAAAAATCGAATCGAATTCTAAAGTCTAATTTATTTAGATCATTCAATCTCAAAGATTTGATTAGATTTAAAAATATAATTACATAATAAGAATACACATTTAATTGCAAACACATAATAACATCAAGAATTATGTCAAATAACCATATCACAAGCTAGCTCATTTGTTCAAGAACTCGGGAATATAACTTGACTGAACTGATTTTAGCACATGGAACTGATCTTCTAGGTTTTGGAAGGGGATGTACGGCCATGCAGATAAAAGCATGGCATCAAACCAGTCTCCAGCAGATTGCCTGAATGCTGTGAGGGAGGAGTCACAGCAACTGGAGGAGGAGCTTATCACCCACCAGGAGGTACCACGGGAGACGGACGCTGGACAAGGCATACACATGCATGCATAAATATCACATACAGTATGAATCATAAAGCACTTTTAAAACATAGCTATTATGGTAATGCCAATAGTTAACGCTGTTTAATAGTGGTTAATGTTTTTATAAAAAAAAGTCAATAATAGTAAATAATGCTAGATTTCTAAAAGAGTTACCATTGGGATATTTCAAGATGCTCTCAGCAGAGAACTTGACTACAGCTTACTCATCCCGGTCAAAATTTTTAAAGTGGGTACCAGTAGTGTTTCCATAATCGACTACAAACTTGCATTCATTCGGGCATAGCAAGACCACTTTTTCTTATCCAGTCAGTTTCTGATGGATAAAATTAAGTCCTGCCCCACTTTTTTTTCTCATGAAATTCATCACATTATAGAAGTTAAATTGGTTGCGAATGCTGTTTCATGTTGGCTTTAATGCATAACTTTTTCACATAACTGGCCTTCCAGTACCCACCTAACAGCATCTAACTCTAGTTCCTCCAGTATATCAGTATGAAATCAGTTGCTTACATCATTTATATAGTTCAAAACTCGAAAGCAAACTGGCAAGTCTGGACTGAAATCCTCTCTTTTTGCCGCACTTATGTTGAACTGACCTACCCTACCATCTTGCTTCTTCCCTTGAAACACTGACCATACCTGTGTTTGCTTCATACCTAAACAGAGACTTGCCCAGCTTAAGGAGAAGAAAGCTCCAGGGGGGAGGAAGACGACCAACAGGCTGTCTGAACGAGTCCGCCGTCCAGTTCCAAATGAATGCGAACTTGGCAGCCCTCTAGACTACTTCACCACCACCAGAAGCGAGACACACCCACCTTCGTTCACACTGCCGCTAGAGCCAGCAGCCTCGCCCAAGTGCGATGACCCTGATGCCCTTTCAACTTGCAGTGATTTCGAGTCAGGTGTTGCTGACCTCAGCAGCCACTCCTCTAGTGCTGGGGATGATGCTAAGGACCCAGATTCTGATGAGGTGGTCAATACAAATGCTTGAACAAAAATACAACTGGTAACAATGAGGGACATAAGCACAGTAACGGGTAGCGAATTTCAAACTGCTGTTTTTTTAATGTTATTATATATTTTTTTTTTAAATCTCTATTTTAATTTATATTTAAGTATGCACACATATACATATATCCAAAGTGGTCTAGCAACAAGCCCTTATTTCCATTATGTTAACATCTTATTTACTTACTTCACCATCTGGTCCTTTAAACCTTCAGTATGAGTCTTTATAATCTCCATAAATATAATCTTATAAATACTGGAAAACCTACTACATTCGCAGTGTACAACAGAGCACGCTGTGAAATACTGTATCCCACAACACAATGTACTCAACCTTTTCCAGTGTAACAAATGAAGTAATCTGCCACAATTTTTAACCATCACATTATTAACTCTTGGCAGTCAAATTAACTGAGTTGAGACATTTTAAAAATTGGTTTTAAAAACAAAAAACAAATGTTTTTATCTTGCTGAATTAACGTGATGAAGTCATGTGACATGTAGTGTACTGCTGTTTTGAAATGTTTATCGTTGCATAATACATTTTCACATACAATTTAAAAAAATAGTAGGCAGTATACATTGTACACTGTGCTGTATTCTAGTATTCCATTCGGTACATACCCCATGTCTTTGAAAAAAGACTGTACCTACCAAAACCATATTCCAGACTGTTTTCCTCACTTGTATTCAGAGGAAGACTTTAGGTTAAGAATTGTTGAACATGTTAAACAAGAACTGGATGGCACCTATACAATTTTCCTGTGTATTATTAGCATAATTGAGACAGACAATCAATACTTGACAAATCTGTGTGATTAACATTTTAACTGGACCACTGGATTAGAAACACAGATTTGTCTGGAAAATAATAAACATTTCAAGGGTGAATGCCCTCAATAAAATGTTTGCTACTCTGCAAATAAAACTAAAGACTTGTTATATCTAGAGTCAATTTCAGAGCATTTCCCTCAACTTGTTAAAAATGCTAGAGCTCAATTTGAAGTTATTTGTGCACTTTTCTGACTACTTTATAGAGAAACAAGGGGCCGTGTACACCGAATGCATTTTTGTGTCTGTCTGCACTGTTTTTTCATAAAGCAGGAGCATTTGGGTTTTAAGACACTGTATCAAGTTAATAGAACTTTTAAAATATAACTGCATTTAGCTTTTCATCATGCATCTTCACACTTCAACTTCTCTTCGTGAGCGGCAATCTGTATACCGTTTTTTAGAGGTTGGATCAGTAGCGTCAAATTCAGCAGAGAACATCTGACACACAAATGTAACACTCTAAAATACTTCTGGTGTCTAATGGCATTAACATTTTTGACCATACAAAACCACATTTCAACCATAACCGGGATTATTCTAAATGTTTTATTAACCTATCAAATTAAATAAACATAATACAATGTCTAATTATAATAAAGCCTTTTATCAACATTATTAAATACAGTATGTCTGTGTCATAGTTACATTTCCGGCAGCATTAACATTGTTCAAAATCAAGTGCATATAAGGCCCAACCCCATTTGTCACATCATCAACTGAACTAATAAGCTTTGAACTCAGCCTGTCTCTGACACCTATTAAACACCATTTGCTCTCCTCTGATTACAGCATTTGGGTCAGAGCCAGACTGGCCATATCCAGACTACTTCTATCTGACCAACTCAACCAGTGTGAGCTTAACACTTTTGGAATCATGTGCAAAAGTCTTTGATTTGAAAAAGAAGAATCTTTTTTTCATTGAAGAATCTAGGTTTGCCCAATCAAGGCTATAGACCACAATATGTGCTTCCTGTCTCAAAAGCCCACTGGTCTGCTGGTAGATTGATCCCAAACCTGTGATAAAGAAAAGAAAACAATGTTTTTAATAAAGACTAAGGTTGAAGCCTTCCTACTAAATGCCACAAGAGTGAAGACCTGCTGAGTTAGGGAACGAGAGTAAATTACCTTCCTCAAAGGAAAGAGCACCAGGACATTCATTCTAATGTGTGGTGGGGAACTGTCCATGTGTGTTCATGCATTGCTGAAGCTTCTCCTCTTTGGCTCTTCTGCAATGGCAAAGCTGGAAAAGAAGGTATGAAACGGTCAAAGACGTCTTTAAAGCTAATGTAACTTTTTCTGTGTAAACATACTTTCTCCCATCCCAACTTAATATGCAGAGACAACTATTAGTAAGCCATTCATAAGTTAATTTTCTCGAAAACTATAAACACTGTCTTTGTGTTGTGCTATGAAAATTGCTCTGTTTGTTTTGAGGGACCCGCTTAGACCAACCCCAACAACGTTACTCAACAACCAAAGGTGTTAATTGTGGGAGGGACTATCTTTGTTTGTCCAACAGCAGACGGGGGGCATAATCAGAAAGCTGTTTTGAAAACAACTTATTTTTGCAATTCCGTTTGTTGGCGCTAGTGGCGCAGAAATTACATACTTCAGCTTTAACTGTAAAGGAATAATCTGGGTTAATTACACTTAAACCATAGGGACAGCATCCGTGGCCAACTGTCCATTACCATGGATAATAATTTCAACGTTAAAGGCAAAAATTAGGCTATGGAACGACATTTCTGGGGGTTTAAAAATAGCGTGTATTTTTGTTGAAGCGCTTATACTAAAGTTAAAAAAGGTTATTATTGTCCATCTAAATCGTCCTTTTGAGGATTACTTTTCTGTGGATGCAGGTAGGTGAACGTCTGGTTGTTGTATTACCAACATTTGCTGTGTGTCGAGTTTGCTCCATGTAAATAGTGATTTTATGAATATAATATCACACCCTTTCCTGGTATCCCTGCATGAATATTAGTGATGGGAAGTCCGATTCTTTTCTGCAAACCGGTTCTTTCGGATGATTTGTTTCAATGAACCGGTTCCAAAAACTAATTTGCCAGTTCTTTTATGTCATCTCGTAATCGTCATGGAATACACGCTCAAACACATTCAATAAAGCCATATGCAAGCGCACATTGCTGATGATTATTACATTTTATTCAGTTAAGTTAGAATAATAAAGGTGTTAACTGTCATCAGTGTTTTAGTCTGTGATCTTACATTTTGGATACGTTTCCTAAATTAAAGTTTTGATAAAATTCCTAAAGCACCCATTACTGACACTGATATACAAACGTGGATTTTCTACATGTCTAAAGCATATAAAGTTAATAAACTAGTCTTAATCAACTTACCCTATATACAGAAACCATGATCCAGCTCATAACAACTTCAAATTTAATCTGCATGCACAATACTCGATAGTAAAATTAATTTACATCTCGACTGAAACGTTTCACCCCCTCATTCAAGTCCTCGGTTTGCGCATGCTCATCAGTTCTCAGTATTTCGAACTGAAAGAGATGATTCTCAGTTCATTGTTCGGATGACTCGAGAACTGCTGTGATCGACTCAATGTACTGCTGAACACGAGAGCTGCTCTTTCCAGATCTGTGTACTGGTGACCCTAGACCGCTTGCGACCGGATCATAATTATACTTTGATAAAACGATAATACAATCAAGTCATAAACATGATGAACGCTACTGTCAACTTGCAGTGATTTCGAGTCCCCATACACATGGCACACACATGCTAAGTGTCAGCACGTCATCATGACTCAGTGTGTTGGACACCTCCAAAAGATGTGATTCTCAGTTCAGTGTACTGTTCAATCAAGAACTGCTGCGAGTGACTCAGCGCACTGTTGACTCGAGAATGGTTGCGTCCGGAGCTTTCAGTCCAATTTGAACTAGTTGGAGCGATTCATTGCAAAGATGAGTTAGAAAAAGCAGATATCACCAGTTCTAGGATCATATTACTCCCAGTTATCAGCTCATTTCGAGTCGGAGTGTCAGGCACGTCCGAGAGACAGGTTAAGATAAAGTAATTTGTGGATCAGTATTGACTCAAGACGTGAACTGTTTGAAATGATTCAGTCCGATTTGGTGAATTGGATCAACTCGTTCACTGAAAAGAACCAGTTCAAAAGAACAATTCGTTCACAAACTGGACATCACTAATGAATATAAATTCATAAGGGGTTTACATAGTCATGGCATGAGTTGAAAGACTGGATATACTAACACTGCAAAGACAAGGCAGGTAAGCGAGTCTCATGCTAACACAAAGTTTAAATGTTATACCTATCATTTCAAAATAGTGTGATTAATTTAATATTTTAAGAATTAATTGTGGTGCTGTATAATTGGCCCATAGACTTCTATTGGAAGTGCATTACTGTTAAAACAACATTTGTGTTGTTTCAATACTTCGGTTGCTTTAATACCGTTCTCTTTTCCATGAAGCTGGCTAAGAAGTCATCAATCTCTGTCTTTCCTTCCAGAAAATGATCTGCTGTCACCTCAGACTCTTCTTCAGCCTGATGAGCTGCTACCTTTAATCTGGCTTGTAGTGCACTCAGACTGCAGCTCTGCAAGTCAATGAAACACATAACAATCACATTTAAAGCAGAACATGCTGTATTTTGTCTAGTCAATTCACCTTGGCCTAAACCAAATGAATGGTGCAATTTAAAATATTGGATAAAATAATAAACTCAACATTTTTAAAAATGGAAACCATATATATTTAGTTTTCTTTCATCACAATATCACAATTAAAAAGGTACACTAATTTCTCATTTATTTTCCTTTATAAATGGACAATTTTGAGCAGTACATAAAGGAAAATCTGTTTAAATTAAAGTTCCAGCCTTAATTTCCATCTAGGTACCCCGTAAATGTCCTTGCCATTGTGTAAATAAGTAATAATTAATAAAGTTCAAGTGCCTGAGCTTGACCAGAGCATATTTCTGAAAGTCTGGTTTACTAATTTATAGAAACACTTCCTTAAATATCAACACTAGAATTTGGAGAGTTCAAAAGGTAGGGCAAAACAGAAATGACCCAACAAAAATACACAATATGGATGCACAGAAACCCCAAGCACAACACGTACACATGAATGCAAAAGCCTGAGTTTTGAATATCAGATTAACAATGGAGTATTATATCTTCCATTTCCTTGTCCATCTAACTTTTTTGTCTATATCAAATACATGAATAATCAAGAAAAGTGAGTGTTTTCCTCTTTCTGTTCATAGTGTCAATGTGTACATGTGTGTGTTTTACCTCACTGAGTTCATGTTGTCTCTGCATCTTGGTTTCAAATACTGACTTCATCTGGGTTAGCTGTTCATACTAGGGGGAAAAAATAAAATAATTCAGAACCTTTTTCATCCTCAAATGCAAAGACTTTGATAATATTGTTTGTGTGTTTCGGTCTATGTGAGCTTGAGGCACTGTGTAAGTCTATTTGCTTGAGAACGTACTTTACACAGCATCTCTTGTCTCTTGCCCTCCAGTTGAGGCTCGAGCTGTAGGTTCTTCTCTGGAAGTAAAATAAATTCCCTGTTATTTGCAACGTGGTCCAAAAACCCAGATCCTAACAATAACAATGTGTATTGTTTGTGGCACATTTGTTATTAGCACCACAAGCACGTGGTCTGGCTTACTTTTTTTGTAAGATCTACAGTAATATATTAGAAGATAAAAACATTGGCAAGATGATCTAACAAACATTACTAACTAACCTAAACTGCATTTTGTTTTTCAGAATACTCACTGGCTATCTCTACAATGTTGTTAACCAGCTCCTCTTTGTCAGAGGTCACTTGTTTTAGCTGAGGCAGACACATGAAGAACTCCAACAACACATCATCTTGATCGTTCATGTCTTTCAGCTGGGAAACACTGTGAGATCATAAAACACACACACACACACACACACACACACACACACAATAAAAACCCAGAAAGATGAACGTAAACAATTTATGATAAAATAAAACCTTCTTTGAACAGAATAAGGGGAGAAAATAATGATCTCCGTTTTAGTATCTGACACTATATTAATTTGGATATTTTTAGCACTCAAATGTACTACAAAAAAAGAAGATCTCATCCATTCTCAGAATAATGATCTAAGGAATAAACATAACCTAAATAAACATATTCAGAAAAGCAGACTGTTGTACAGTACCTAATCCCAGAGAGTTCTGGAAAGGACTCTGGTATTTCAGGCATCCTGTATATGTGTCCATTCAGACCTGACTATAAAGGAAGAAAATCAAGAATGAGCATGTACACATTCTTGTGTTTTTAGTTACTCACATGCCTTTTTGAACCATCAAGTATTACTGTAAAACCAGCACACTTGCCTCATTCTTACTAAAGAATGATATATAGCCAATGACAGGAAATGGGAGGGGAGAATGAAAGGTCTAAATCAGGGGTTTTCAAAGTCAGTAAGCACCCCCTCTGACAAAATGTACAAGACCGTGCCCCCCTTAACCCCCCACCCCATTTTTTTTGGCTGAATTGTGTTATATTATCAAAATTCATCATATTTCTGGCATTGGAGCAATTCACCAATAATGATCAATAACCATAACCTCCTGAGACCACCACGTGACTTCTGTGTGCATTTTCCATTTCATTTTTTGATTTGTAAGTAGTAGCACCTAATAAAAAAAGCATAAAACAAACCCCAAAAAAAAACGAGAAAAAAAAAAAAACAAAAAAAAAACGCCTCATTCTCTAATTCCGCGACTTCCCTACATCATTAGGGGGCCCATTAATTCATGACCACCTCTAAAGCACTACATAAATGCCTAATTTAAATAATCGCACCCTAGGCCCCACCCACTGGTGCTCAGTTCGTAAACAGATAGAGAGCATGACAGACAGGCCTAGTGTGGCCTACTAACTTTTCCTGAACACCAAAGGGGACCCATCTTCCTCAGGGAAGATAATAACATTACAAAAATAGAGAATGCCATGACTCCTTAAAATCTGTTTAGATGTTTGTAGCCTGAACAGCAAACACCTCAAATGGGAACTGATTTTTACAAAACTGATCCAAGCCACATTCGTGAGTGGTTTGAAAACCCATTTCAGACTGAACTGTAAGATCAAAATGTAAGTACCAGTAGTATTTATTTAATCCTTCGGGGCGTGATGTGCATTCAACATTACACACAATATGCAGTAGTGCCTATTACTCGAAATATGGATGTGTAAACTACAGCAATGCTTCCTTCATAACTTATAATGTCTCATGCGCCTCTTGAGTTCAGCACCACAAAATCTACAGTTTCATTGTTCTTTCTTTATTGACAGCTTTACTGAAAATTGACTACACTGCCTGAACAAATGAATCTGATTTGTGTACTTTCAAAATAACAATGTGCAGACAACCAAAAACTAATTAGGATTAGCATTGTGTGCAGTGTGAACAAAGCCAAAGCACTCAAGGGTCGCTAAATGTCCTTTAGGTACCTGGGAATCAGCGGTTGGTACAGGAAGAGGAAGGTCTGTGATGAGTCCATAAGCTGGTGCCACTGGTCGGAGAGGGGCTTGCTGAGGCTCCACCCCTGCATGCAACACAGGGGCAGGCCCGATAGGCCGCTGTCCATCCTGTGGTGGGAAGGCAGGAACAAAATGGAAGCTCTGAGCTGGATAAGGAGGCATTCCCGGTGTTTTGTACATACTAAGACACAAGATGAAGAAGAGGAGAAATACAGTTGAAGTCAGAAATTTACATACACTTTAGCCAAATAAATTTAAACTCAGTTTTTCACAATTCCTGACATTTAATCGTAGAAAACATTCCCTGTCTTAGGTCAGTTAGGATCACTACTTTATTTTAAAAATGTGTAATGTCAGAATAATAGTAGAAAGAATGATTTATTTCATGTTTTATTTCTTTCATCACATTCCCAGTGCGTCAGAAGTTTACATATACTTTGTTAGTATTTGGTAGCATTGCCTTTAAATTGTTTAACTTTGTCAAACATTTAGGATAGACTTCCACAAGCTTTTCACAATAAGTTGCTGGAATTTTGGCCCATTCCTCCAGACAGAACAGGAGTAACTGTGTCAGGTTTGTAGGCCTCCTTGTTCGCATATGCTTTTTCAGTTCTGCCCACAAATGTTCCATGGGATTGAGGGCTTTGTGATGGCCACTCCAATACCTTGACTTTGTTGTCCTTAAGCCATTTTGCCAAGGTATGCTTGGGGTCACTGTCCATTTGGAGGACCCATTTGCGACCGAGCTTTAACTTCCTGGCTGATGTCTTGAGAGGTTGCTTCAATATATCCACATAATTTTCCTTCCTCATGATGACATCTATTTTGTGAAGTGCACCAGTCCCTCCTGCAGCAAAGCACCCCCACATCATGATGCTGCCACCCCCATGCTTCACAGTTGGGATGGTGTTCGTCAGCTTGCAAGCCTCACCCTTTTTCCTCCATACATAACAATGGTCATTATGGCCAAACAGTTCAATTTTTGTTTCATCAGACCAGAGGACATTTCACCAAAAAGTAAGATCTTTGTCCCCATGTGCACTTGCAAACTGTAGTCTGTCTTTTTTATGGCAGTTTTGGAGCAGTGGCTTCTTCCTTGCTGAGCAGCCTTTAAGGTTATTTCGATATAGGACACGTTTTACTGTGGATATAGATACTTTTTATTCCTCCAGCATCTTCCAAATGTCCTTCGCTGTTGTTCTGGGATTGATTTGCATTTTTCACACCAAACTACATTCATCTCTAGGAGACAGAATGCATCTCTTTCCTGAGCAGTATGATGGCTGCGTGGTACCATGGTGTTTATACCTGCATACTATTGTTTGCACAGATGAACGTGATACCTTCAGGCATTTGGAAATTGCTCCCAATGATGAACCAGACTTGTGGAGGTCCACAATTTTTTTCTGAGGTCTTGGCTGATTTCTTTTGATTTTCCCATGATGTCAATCAAAGAGCCATTGACTTTTAAGGCAGGCCTTTAAATACATCCAATTGACACCAATTTGCCAAGAAGCCTATCAGAAGCTAATTCACTAATTGCCTTAAGGCTTGACATCATTTTCTGGAATTTTCCAAGCTGCTTTAAGGCACAGTTAACTTAGTTTATGTAAACTTCTGACCCACTGGAATTGTGATATAGTCAATTAAAAGTGAAACAATCTGTCTGTAAACAACTGTTGGAAAAATGACATGTGTCATGCACAAAGTAGATGTCCTAAACGACTTGCCAAAACTACAGTTTGCTAATATGAAATCTGTGGAGTGGTTAAAAAATGATTTTAATGACTTCAACCTAAGTGTATGTAAACTTCTGACTTCAACTGTATAACATACAAATAAGCAGTTTTTACTGTTTTTCCAAAAAAGCACAAATTATAGATTTTCCTTACTACAGAACTTATTAGATGAAGCACAGGGCAGTTCTCACAACAGAATCCTAGCATACTGACATACAACAGTGTGGACAAAGGATTTGATGTAATTTCTGGTAAAATATTGAAATCTACTCACAAAGGAAAGGTGGGACCTGACATCAAGGCAGGAGGACTTTTCCAGAACTCATCTAGCAAACTCTGAATTACTTTTCCTAAATCTGAATGCATTCCAAACTTCATTGAAAAGGAAAGAAAAAGCAAGAGAGTAAAAACAGATTCAGCATGTTCTTTCATACATTTTAGATGTACACGCACATAGCACTTTATTAGGAAAACTATTATCCTAATAAAGTGCCTGACGTGGTCTTCTGCTGTTGTACTCCATCTGCCTCAAGGTTCGACGTGTTGTGCATTCTGAGATGCTATTCTGCTCACTACATTTGTACAGAGGGGTTATCTGAGTTACTGTAGCCTTTCTGTTAGCTCGAACCAGTCTGGCCAATCTCCATTGACCTCTCTCATCAACAAGGTGTTTCCGTCCACAGAACTTCTGCTTACTGGATGTTTTTTTGTTTTTGCCACCATTCTGAGTAAACTCTAGAGACTGTTGTGCATGAAAATCCCAGGAGATCAGCAGTTACCAAAATACTCAACCCAGCCCATCTGGCACCAACAATTATGCCACGGTTGAAATCACTGAGATCAAAATGTTTTCACATTCAGATGGTTGATGTATCAGCCTGATGTTATGCATTGCACTGCTGCCACACGATTGGTGGATTAGATAATCGCATGAATAAGTAGGTGTACAGGTGTTCCTAATAAAGTGTTTTGCGAGTGAATAATGTACTTTAGTAGAGAATCATAACATATAATACATGACATACAGAAGAATAGATTCCACATAAGTAATAATAAATCATAACAAACTTACATTAGTTATGAGTGGGCTGGTAACCACTGTCCCATTATTACCATCTACTAAATGATGACCTACTGGTGGGAACAAGCTGACCACTGGTTTCTCTTGAGGGAACTGTGGTGGGAGCAAACTGTGCATGATAGCAAATGTAACAATATATTAGACACCAGTGACATTCATGCAAATTAAATTGATATCACACGTTTTAACTTACATATTAAGAGTAATCGTTGAGTTGTTGACAGTAAAAGGAAGTCTGTACTCCACATCCTTCTGAATTTCAGCAAGACTGTGGAGAGATATCATGTGCAAGATTAAGTCACAGGCAAATAAGACCCACCAATTAAAAGAGTGAAATGGCCAATCAGAAAACTTTGAGCCTTACTATCTGATCGTCTAAAGAATGGAGGACAAGGAATAATTTTGGGAAACATGTCTAGAAACAGTCACTCTTTAATCATCCTCTTCATTTGGTACCTTACACTTATGATGGGTTGTATTACAGTTAGTAATAATACAGTTAGTGTTACAGTTCTATGCAAAGAAACGGAGATCAGGTTTTGACCGGATTTTGATGAAATAACCATTGAAAACTTAGGTTTCAAAACATATGCTCTGGATGACTAAAATATTTTAAAGGTAAAGTAAAAACAGCTTAAATAAAAAAGAAATGTCTTTATCTGTCTGATGAGTAATGCTGACAAATACAGTGTACCATGCCACTATGACCTGTCCTCATGTAAGAAGGGATCTGAAGTAAACTATGAAGAGCTAATACTTTAATCTGAAATACATAGAGAACGTCATCAACACAAGCACACCAGCACCGATCACTCATATCGGGTCAGTAAGAGTAGCACGTGTGCTGTAGCCCCAGCAGTGAGAAATATCGAGTTGTTTTTTTTTGTATTATACTGACTGTTCAAAAAAACCTAATGAGTTGCTTACCTAGACAGCATTATTTTACATTACACGCGCGTTCGAATATTCGATGCTACCTAGACAGCATTATGGGTATCATATTCGCGTTTGTACGTTCTATTGTAATGTTCGAAAACGCGGTCTATGTAGGCAACTAAATAGATTTTAAATCATTGTTTTGGTGTGACTTACTTGGAGTGAGCAGCTTTGAGCGAGTCGATCTGTCTCTGTCTTTGTTTCTGTAAACTGTTCAGAGGAGGGATCGATCCGGAGCCCTTGGACAGGGGGAAAATCCAGTTCATTCTCGTCTGCCAAAACACAAACTAAAGGCTTGAATCTTGTCGGCGGTGTCGGTTTAAAGAGGCCTGACAAAATGAAACAGGAATTCAATAAATACCCATCGCCATCATTAGCATTAGCTGCGGCTCTATCTAGTGTTTTTAATAATATTAGCGACCTAACACCTGTTTACATGTGTACATATGAAACGTAAACGAAACGCTTGTTACTGTTTAAAAAAAAAATAAGCTAAGGTCTGTTGAGTTTTAATGACAGTATGAGATATCAAGCTGAAAGTCTGAAGCGCACGGGTTCGGAAGAAAACAACGCGTGTGAGCGTGACGTCAGCCGTTCAACGCTGCTTACATCATGACTACCAGCGGGGAGGAGTTTAAAGAGACACGGACCTTAAACAGAGAGCCCTACTGTATACCTGTATGCTTTGGCTTTAATTTAATTTTTCTAGCACATGGATGGCATTTGTTCTTGTTTCATTAAAGGTTTTTATTAAATTGAAAAAGGTTTAAGTGTTTTAAATGGGGAAACATTTACATTGCGTGTGAAAAGTACATTATAAGGCGTCATAAATAAGGTGTCAATCAATTGAAAATCAAATGTATCTAATTAAACTTAAGTATTAAAAGTAAACTAAACTTTTTTTTCTTACCTTTCAGTATATCCTGAATAAATCGGGAGATGTGTTATCAAATTAATTAAAATAATGTAATTATTAAAAAATATATTTCTTCTAAAAGCAACATTTACCACATAGGACACCACTATAAATTCCGATTAAATAAACTCCCATGATTTAACCTAAAGTTTCAGTATAAGTAAATAAACGTTATCCATTACTTTAACCAACATCAACTGTAAACACTTAAATTATTACTATAACTTTCTCATGGAAACTTTACTTTGAAGGCACTTTTAATTTACTTTAAATCGACATTTAACTATGATACACACCACTCTGTTCCTCCACGCTGCAGAGAGCAACAAGGAACGGTCATCAATAATACACAGCACATGACATGAATCATTACTCTGTATTCATTTCGCGCTCAGAAAAGAGTATCCAATTGCATCATCGTGATTTGATCCTTAGTTAAGAACAATAGATATGACCCTGAAAGTATAATCTTCACTTTTTTTAAGCAAAAACTAACTGCTGTCTTTTCTGACACTCTTTGTCTCACCGACAGTGGTTCAGCTGTAGTTCGTTCGTGCGGGCCACTAAATAGCGATGAGTAAAACAAACACATGAATAAGATGCATTTCCATAAACCTAAACGAGAAGACTTTCCCCCCTTAATTCTGAAACATGAAAAACTGTGAACTCTGCAATGTGTGGAGAATTGTAATATACCGTACTTTGACTTGCAGTAAGAGTATAGACTGTACATTTACATTTATTCAATTAGCAGACACTTTTTAAGTTGACTTAGAAATTATAAAACGTTCAACACAATTAATTAATACTAGTGAGTGCAAAACTAGATTTTATTTTGAATGATAACAGAGACGATTTAGAAGAGATGGACCACTTCTATTAAAATAAATGAGAGAAATCGAACGCCAAACAGATGCAGAAAAATAAGTCCCGCCTTACAGGTAAAAGAGCCAATCACATTTTAGATAAAGACATCGCCTGTCAGTCAACTCGAGAAGCTGAACAAGCCTGAAAAATAGCGTTTTGTTTTAGCGTGATATGAGCTGATGAAGCACAATTTATGTTCCCATTGTTGTTAAATTTTATTGCTGATTTACATTTTTTTTTTTAATTGTAATATTGACCAACCGTATTGGAGATTTCGGTCTTTCCTTATTCATGATGATAGGAGCTGTACTTTTATGCCACTTGTTTACGTGGAAAATAGCTGCCAATTATTATTTTTTAGCAAATAAGTCCACTTTTCAGGGGGACACCGAAATCTCCAAAGTGGTTGGTCAAGATTACGATCAAAGAACATATTTTAAATCAGCAGTAAAATCTGACAACACTGGAATCATAAACTGTGCTTCTTTACCTCAAATTATGCTAAACATTTTTTATTTTTCAATTTTCCCAGCTTGTATAGCTAATGCGCATGCGCGTTCTAAAGGCGATTGACGGATGATGTCTATCTAAAAAAGTGATTTAGTTTTTTAACTTGCGGGACTTCCTTTCTACGTCCGTTGGGCGCTCAGAGCTCCTTGGTGAAACGTTCCAGCTTCTCTCATTCATATTAATAGAAGGGGCGCCAGTGAGTGCAAAAGTAGACTTAACTTTGAATTTTAATAAAAGCGGCTGTGAAATGAATGTGTAGCTATAATCACGTAACAGCTGAGACTACTGAACAGATACTCTCACCTTATATCATATATTCACACATTGATAATTGCAGTAAATATCTTTAACATTAACTACAAATTGTGTAAAACATTGTACCAATAATAACTACGTCACTCATCGTCCTTAATTACACCCAAAACCTTAACGTTGCGTATCAAAATCATTTAAAATTTAAATTATTACTTTTCTAACCACTCCGTTCTTACTCCTTCTCTCCTCACCATTATTATAATAAGATACGTTCTTCAATGAATTAGAGCACATGATATTGACCATTTCTCTGATTCACGCTCATATAATAGGATCGAAACTAGTCATCATAGTTTAGGAAAATCATAACTTTCGACATACCCTTCTTAATTGCACACTACAAAATTAATCTCTGAAAGTATAGTCTTAACTTACATATGCAAATACCAGCTCATCTCAGTTCTGACACTCTCAGTCTCACAGACAGTTACAGTGTTGTTTACTCAAGGGTAAGACCTACATTTCAACTGTTCCAATAAACTTTTATGCTCTGAAGCAGCAGTAGCTACTCAACACGCTTATGCTGTCATCATTCAATATATTTATGTATATTAATATCACGTTTATGCAATGAGGTGTTCATTTTCAAGAGTATTTACGGGAATTATCTGTATCACAAGACAGTTAGAGGGCAAAATAAACATGAAAAGGAAGTGAAGAATGAATTAAACAACACAGCAAAAAGGAGTATACATGCTGTAACACAGGAGCGGCTGACCGTCTGCACGCGCGTTGTGCACATGAACGCTCTTGTCTTTCAAACATTTTAATGGCGGATCGCAAACTAAAAGAGTGTAATGTCATTCTCTATATACTTCTTTTTTAATTACTGATTTAATCTCTGATTTTCTATGTAATATCTGAAATTAACCTCACTCCTCGGTTTTGTCAACCGATCTGCTTCCTCATTCCCTACTTCTATGTTTGCTTGTAATATCTTGTCTACTGTCTGATTGCTGAGCTTCAAGGCTTAAAAGGGCCGAACTGTGACTGTTTGGTTTCATCGTGATTCCATAACCCATTACACTGCCATCATGATAGCGACCAGCTCACCTGTATAAACTGATAAATGGTCAGATATCCCTTTCTTCACTGAAATTATTTTTTATTTTGCACTGTTTTGTGTAGATTCCCCTCATGCATCCAGCACAGCACAAACCTGCGTCTTAGATTAGCATTCTGAGACGTTACTCTTCTCACCACAATTGTACAGAGAGGTTATCTGAGTTACCATAGACTTTGTCAATTTGAAACCATGCCGAATATTCTTTGCTGGTTTTTCTCATTAACAAGGAGTTGCTATCCACAAAGTTACCACTGATTGAGTGTTTTTTGATTTTGGCACTATTAGGACTGATTTCTAGAGTCTGTTGTGTTTGAATATCCCAAAAGATTAGCAATTACAAAAATATTTTAACTAGCCCATCTGGCACCAACAATCATCCATGCGGTTATGTACTCAGCCAATCATGTGGCAACAGTGCAGTGCATAAAACATGCAGATACAGATCAGGAGCTTCAGTTAATGTTCATATCAACCACCAGAATGGGGAAAAATGTGACCTCAATGATTTGGACTGTGGCATGATTGTTGGTGCTAGATGGGCTGGTTTGTGCTGATCTCCCGGGATTTTCCGCACACAACAGTCTAGAATTTTCTCAGAATGATGCTATAAACAAACAAACAAAAAAACATCCAGTGAGTGGTAGCAAAGATAATGGAAATGCCTTGTTGATAAAAAAGATCAATAGAGGAAAATAGCCAGAATGGTTCAAACTGACAAAGTCTATGGTAACTCAGATAACTGCTCTGTACAATTGTGGTGAAAAGAATAGTATCTCAGAATGCTACTCTGAGATGCGGGTTGGTGCAGTTTTGGTAGCATGAGGGGAAGTTACACAATATTAGGCAGTTGGTTTTAATGTTGTGACTGATCGATATATATATATATATATATATATATATATATATATATATAGGGAAGGGAATTGTTAGGAATTTAATGATTCGGTTCCTTAATGGTTCCAATATGATTCCAGTAGTTCTTTTATTTATTTGTTCATTTATTTGTTCAGGGACAATTCACAATATATGTATTATAACAGTATTAGCTTGAAGCAAAATTTCAACTGTGGTCTCTGGGCGGCAGTTACAGTACTATCCAGTAAAAGCAGTGTGTACTCACAAATAAATGTAAAAATTATAACAACAATTACCCTACATAAAATAAAACATTACATCATAAAAAGATGCACAAGCATCTACAACATAACTTAAACTACATAAATTTTAAATCACAATAAATCAACATTAATACACCAATCAAACCAACTTTATTTATTGAGCGCATTACTGTTTTTCTTTCAGCTATGTTTTAACACCTAATTTAAACATTTTTAAAGTACTACACTCTAATAGTTCTCAGAAGAGAATTCCAATATCCTACCGCTTTATCTGAAAAGGCTGATCTACCAAATTTTGTTGACCTATATTTAATGTAACAGTCACCTCTTGAAGAAGACCTAGTCAACATTGTAGCTGTTGTATCATGCATTACAAACTGTTTAAAAGGTGGTGGGGCAAAGCCATGTAAATTCTTATATAACGACGTTATGTTAGTCATGATCAAAAAATTATCGAAAGTTAAAAGATTATATTTTTGAATAATATTACAGTGATGTTATGAATTCATTTTCTTATCCAATACCTTAAGTCTCCGTTTATAAAGTCTATACAGAGGTTTCATAGTTCATAGCCAAATACAATTTAGCTGCATCAGTGCTTATTTGATTCCTAATGAATTTAAACTGATTAAGATTATATTTTACATTACCTATGATTTTTTTATATGTTTTTTTAAACATCAAATTACTATCAATAATTACACCTAAATATTTAAAATGTTGTACCACTTCCACTCGCTGACCTTTCACTGTAATCTCCAGTGGAGTAATATTATTTTTCGTTATGGAAAAAAACATGCAGACTGTTTTAGAAAAATGAAATGTCAGCCAACAATAACTCAACCAGTCTATTTTATCCATAGCTTCTTGAAGCAAAGATGCAGCATGATGTTTTGACTTTGCATGTACATAGATGACTGTATCATTTGCATACAGCTGCATTTTAACCGCTGAAGCAAAGGACGGTAAGTCATTATACTAAAAAGTAAGGGGCCTAAAATGAACCCTTGAGGAACCCTTATAGTACAATCTAAATATGATGACAAATATCCATTAATTCTAGTACAGTGTTGGTGTATTATCCAAATAAGAGGACATCCATTGTATTGTAGGGCTTTACTGGTTGTTTAGATCAGTGTTACTATCAGAAATAATTAATAATTAATAATTATTTCTGTAGTTATTAATTAATATTTAAATTAATCAATTGAATCTAACTCATTAAAACCTCATATGGGGCTCCAGTAAATGTAGTGTACTACGTTTAGGAGCAAGTTTGGTTATTAGCAATAATTAATAATTATCAAAGATAATTATTAATTATTAAAATCAATAGAACATTGATGAGAATCAATGTTAGCTTTTTTAATCCTTTAAAATCAACAATTATCAAAGATAATCATTAATTGTTAACATCGATGAAACATTAATTAAAATTAACACTAGCTTATTGATCATTCAAATTCAACAACCATCAAAGATAATTATCAATTATCAAAAATCAATAGAATATTAATAAGGATTAATATTGACAGGGCACCACCCTGGAATTAGGGACTAATAACCAGATAGTAAAACAGTCTCAATATTAGATTGTTTTCTTAGGAAAATCGACATCCGAAGAATATCGATTTTCGGGAAAAAATTAATGAAGGTTTGAATCCGAGCACTGACATCCCGTCAGCATGACACAGGCGTATGCAGAACAAACCAAAACACTTCTCTTTGTAATATAAACAAGGTTTATTTATGCAGTAATATCAATTAATAATTAATACAATGCAGTCAATAAACTTCCGACTTACAACTACAAACTAAACAGTGATATGATTAGATATGGAAATAAAAATAATCCTATAACACATAAGGTGTGTGTGTGTGTGTGTGTGTGTGTGTGTGTGGGTGTGTGGTTAGTATGAGAGAGAGAAAGAGAGAGAGAGAGAGAGAGAGAATTAATTAAGTGACAGCCCTAAAGCCGATTTCGCGATAGTGGGAGAGAAAACAGCTGTCAGTTTATCACTCAGAGACGCGGTGGACGGCTCGTAAAAGTCCCACGTTATTTGACTCTTTCATGGATGAACTCAGTTGCTGTCTCACCCGCGATGGCGAAATTGCACAACAATCCAATTTGGTTGGACCACAATACAGCAAAACAAATTTGTGATAATTAATACCCTGAGTATTAATAATGAGCGGACATGGCGGTCCGTAAAATGTACAAGCAAAAAACCTTGAAACACAAGAATAACACACTATAATATTCTATCTCTGCCCAGACATAAACCTCTTAATTGAATCGCATGAGGACACAGGTAGAATGTGTTTTCCTCCGTCCTTTAACTCTGACCCGGTTCCTTGAGGCTCGGGTGATGACGGGAGGCCGTTTCCTCGGCTGCTGATTCTTGGCGGGCTGGCGGAGAACTCAGAAATGTCGACTTGATTGAAGATGGAAAAGAAATCTTTAATCTCTTCACTTCTGTAGGCAAACGGATGAAGATGCGAATTGCTCGGCGGTCTCCTTCGGATCCGTTAGAGTGTTCGGTTGAACACAGAGTAATCTCAACTCGTCCAGCGAGATGGAGTTTGTATGGCTACAGTTTCAAGTCGGACGTTACTTCCTTGTGCCACGAGGTTGCACCGGAGAGCAGCGAAGAGCTGCGTCCACACGCTGCAAACAAAGTCGCTGGAAGCAAATCTCGAAAGCATTTCAGAGGTATTTCAACTCCTGATGATGTCATGGTTTGAGGTGACGTTCTGTTGTGTGCCTCATCCAATAGGAGTTGAGAGTTCGATCCTTTAGTGAGCAAGGCTTCATGGATTTGTAGTCTGTTTTGGACTCCCTTTGTTTGATTTTGGCGCGATTTTTATCAGTAAGATTTACGATTTGGAATGTGGGGGCTTGAGTTAGGTTTTTACGACTGTGTTAGGCCTGCCTTTGTCTTCTATCTGAATACATGAGGCCCAACAGTATTGTGTTTGCAGATATATTATGTGTTGACAATTTAGACAATAAAATATCATAACTGTATCAAACTGTTTCTTTAAATCTATAAATACTGCACCAACCACTCCACCCTTGTCAAGCATGCTTTTAATTAAAATACCATAAAATAACTGAATTAGCTGATTCTGTGGAATGGTTTTCATGAAAACCAATCTGCATAGAGTGAAGAGGATGCTGACCCACATTTAGGTGTGTAATTAATTGATTTGCGACTTCCTTCTCTAATATTTTGGATAATATTGGGAGTATACTGATGGGTCTATAGTTAACTAGTTCACAGATATCACCAGATTTATAAATCAGAGAAATAACTGCTATTTTTAAACAATTAGGAACAATTCTTTATCTAATAGATCTATTTATCAACCTTGTGATAGAAGCACAAAGAGACATATCATTCCTCTTAATTAAATTAGAATAAATCCCAAATATATCTTGAGCTTTTGAGTTATTAATTGATGTAAGAATTTTCATAACATCTTTTTCAGTAACTTCAACTAAGTCTAAAACAGGGCAAGTATAATCAGGAGGTTTAATCAGACTATTTCTTTCACCAAAATTAACAGCCAGGTCCATTACTGAATGTTTAAAAAAGTAATTTAAAGATGTAGCAACTACTTTTTCATCCCGTGTCAGTGTGTAATTTATCATAATTTCATATTTATTTAAAACCTTATCTTTTTTTTTTTTTGGAAGTTTACTAATATGCTTCCAAAGCAATTGACTATTACATTTTTATTGTTCCATAAGTGTGATAAAGAAATTAGCTTTTGCCTTTCTGAGTTCACTCACCGCTTTATTCGTAGGTCTTTGAAAAGGCGCATATCAGAATTAAGGCTAGTTTTCAAAGCATTTTTTAATGCAAAATCTCTTTTCTTCATAAGAATCCATATCTGTTCATTTATCCATGAAAGATTCACCATTTTATGTTTATTAACACATTTTTTACTAAATGTATTTTTAGCGTTGTTTATCGTGCCCATAAAACTTCTACAAGAGCCATCGATATCTTCGATAGTGTCTGAACTATTCCAATTCACTTGCTTTAATTCCTCATCAAACTTGGGTAAATCTTTCTTTGGTATTTTAAAACTGCTACACGTTTTCCCCTGTCTAAATATGAACAAAATATCAGTTTTCGTACAATTAATGTTAAATTATGATCAGAGACCCCTGTTATAAATTATAAGATTTCAAAATTCTCTCTGGCTTATTACAAAAAATAAAATCAATTAGGGGTTTTGTTGTTCGCGTTAATCTCGTTGGACCATTCACCATTTGTGTAAAATCGTAATACTTAGTTATTCCTGTAAGTTTCTTTCTACTAATTTTATCATTCCAATTTATATTAGAATCACCCATTAGAATCACTTCTTTATCCATACTGTTCAATTCTTTTAAATTTTCTTTTAAATCGTCATAAAAACTGGTGTTAGCTGATGGTGGCCGATAAATATTGACTAAGATAAAAGACTTTTGAAGAGACAAAGTTACAGTAACTGCTAAATATTCCAGATTAACATCTGTATAAGAAATACAAACTGAGAACACTTAAAATTATCTTTCACATACATCAATAATCCACCTCCTTTTCCCATTTTCCTGTCTTTCCAAAATATATTATATCCAGGATTCATGTCTGTGGAGATGTTTCTTTCAACCACGTTTCTGACAAGCAAAGAAAATCAAGATTTGAATCACAAAGAATTTTTTTGATATTGATCGGTTTTAGATAAAATTCTACGTACATTTAAATGACCACCTAATAAACCTTTAGGTTTTGATCGCGGGTCCCATACAATTTTTGCGTGATTAAGTGTTTGTAATATAGTAAGATCATATCCTCTTTGAGTTCTTCTTGCAGTTTTTCTGTGCATACATGATCATGCACATAACTCTTGTTTTTTTTTTAGCATTCCTCGACACTGTCTACTTTCACCAATATTACTGCGAGTTCTCTTCTCCACATCTGCGTCGTCACCGAGATTAATCTTCAGTTCTGCTGCCAGAGATTTTACACAAACTGTTGTTTTCTGGATTCCACTATGATCTTCGCAGGAACAATCATCTGCAACCACCTCTCTGCTCTCCCGGTTCACCATGACCCCAGATTCTCTGCCCATCATTAAGCTGAGACACGGGAGGACTTAAAACAATGCATATATGTGTTCTCTTTTGACGCAGAGTTATTTGAAAATGAGAAATACAATTCTTATTGGGTTTTCTGTTCTCTGTAGGCTGTTGCCAAATGATGAGATTCTTTCAGATTTCTATGGAGCAGATTTATCAAATCACAAATATATTAAATGCAATTCTTGTAAAAGGTGTGTTTGCTGACTTTTTAGAGACATATATCCAATCAAGTAATTGATTCTAGCTAGACAATATCTGGATTATCTAAACAAACAAGAAATGTAATGGCATATTTCATTCCTTCTTTATATATATATATAATTCCTTGTATTACAAAACTTGTGTATTTTTAATTAAACATTGTCATATGAACAACCAATCAGTATCTGCACTGCTTGATTAAAGTCTCACAGGTCTAAAGTCACATGACATAACAGTAACAGTTCCAGAGACCGTTTAGACTGTGTTCTGTTGTCTAATGTAGTACATCAAGCTTGTAAGACTTCAACAGTTCTAATTTAATTTAGAGTTGGACATTCATAACTTGCACATCAGTGTAAGATTAATACTATACCGGACTAGACCGGAAGCACTGCATGTTTTGTGCTTTAGATTCAAAAGAATTGGCTCATACGAGTCATCCTTTCGGAATCGGACCATACCGGAAGTGCTGTCTGTTTCTCACTGTAGATTCAACAGAGCCCAAGTACCCTATCCAAGTACTCTTCGCTGCAGACTGTGGCGCGATGATGTAGTGGATCTAATCCCATGCATATTGGATTGTGATACTAAGTAAATATACTCACTGTAATGCATAAAAACCAAAACATCCACTACGTCACCAAAATCCACTACGCAGAGGATTAGATCCACTACGTCATCACGCTATAGTCTGCAACGAGGACCCTCTCACAGAGCTGGCTCATAAGAGTCATTTGTTTGTGTATTTTATGCAATTACCATTTTTCAACTTCTTTTAATGTTATCTGCATTCTCTGGACACTATATTCTAAATTCCTGCCTTTGAACCATAGAGCCCCATCATCTGCAATGATTTACCTATATATTTCAAACCAATTTTGAGAATACATCATTAATCCTAATGATAAATAGACAAGAACTTGCATTTCTTTGGGAAGTTCCATTTTCTATCAAACCCCAAGAAGATATCTTCTCCATCTTTCACCTTAATCACTCTTACCATAAGAAATTCTTTGATCCAATTATATATTCTCCTTTCTATATCCATCTGACCAAGTTTCACCAACAATCCTTAATATATCGCGTGCCTTTTCAACATCAAATATACTGCTACCACTGTCTCTTTACTAACCACATCTAATCCCACTCTTATATGGAGAAAAAAAAATTTCCTTTTCCAAACTATATATTAGCCTGTTATCATCCTTTCCATGACTTTACACATGATGTGAGCGCAATTGGTCTGTAATTTAATGGGATACTTGGATCTTTTTCTGCAAAATCAATCCTTCTTTCCAACTCTGAGGTAATGTTCCTTCAACCAAAATCCTATTATAATATCTCAATATTACCTTTAGTGCATCCTTGCTAAAATGTTTCATATTATAATTCTGTCCTGTCCAGGGGTTGATGGATTCATTCTTCTTAGTGCTCTTTTTAATTAAGTCATTTCAAAAGAAACATCCAACAACACTCATAGCTCCCCTCTTTTCCTTTAGATTTGGACATTCTTTAACTATGTCTTCTATTGTTCAGTCAAATTATCAGAACTGTGTACTTTCATAAAACCTCTTCGAAACATCTCTGCTTTCTCATTACTAACAGTATTCTCCCCTTCCATATTTAAAAATGTATATATATTCCTTTTGAATTCCACTCATTTTTTAATTCTGCTCCACACCTCCTCTGCCGAAGTACTTTTCTCAATTTTGATACAAAATGATCTCCATTAACCTCTTTAAATTTCTTATTTTTTGTTTTTATAATTATAATAATTATTATTTTTTTATAATTTTCTTTATTTATCACACATTATACATATATGGTGAAATTCTTCTTTTTCACATATCCCAGCTAGGCTGGGGTCAGAGTGCAGGGTCAGCTATGATACAGCGCCCCTGGAGCAGATAGGGTCAAGGGCCTTGCTCAAGGGCCCAACAGTGGCATCTTGGCAGTGCTGGGGCTTGAACCCCCGACCTTCTGATCAGTAACCCAGAGCCTTAACCGCTGAGCTACCACTGCCCCAATTTCGCATATCCCAGCCAAGCTGGGGTCAGAGCGCAGGGTCAGCCATGATACGGCGCCCCTGGAGCAGATGGGGTCAAGGGCCTTGCTCAAGGGCCCAACGGTGGCACCGTGGCGGTGTTGGGGCTTGAACCCCTGACCATCTAGTCATTAACCCAGAGCCTTAACAGCCAAGCCACCACTGCCCCTTGTTCCTGGGTAGTAAGTGTTATTTCCTAATTGCTTATGCCTCAAAAGCATAGAAAATGGCTATTATTCCCCAGAAACTATGCTTCTGTGACCAGGACAGTGATATTTTGAAAGTTACCTCTTTCCAATGAGAAAACAGACAAATTTGTGTCTTTTCATTCACGTAAAGTCAGAAAAACAACAACATATGAATCCAAATTAACATGCATTTATACTAAAGTAATATTCAAAGCCATGCTGGTCCGTTATGGTAACAAGTACCCATCTCTTCCCCTGGCTCACTTGGTACGCCTCAAAGAAGATTACAACAGCATCAAGACCTTGCTGGATGCCTTGAAGTATGATGAGTATGGTTGGGAGGTCATAGGAGACTTCAAAATGGTGGCATTCCTGATGGGTCTCCAAGGCGGTTTTACTAACTTTCCCTGCCATCTTAGCAGGGACACCAAGGCACACTACCACAGGCGGGACTAGCTACAGCAGACCAAGTTCTCTGTGGGGAGCAACAATGTCAAATGGGAGCCACTGGTGGACCCCTTTAAAGTACCTTCAAGGCTTCTTCCCTAAGCTGTCTGAGGCAAAGTTCAAAGCCGGTGTCTTCGTCGGACCACAGATAAAGAAGGATTTTGGATTCATATGTTGTTTTTTTCTGACTTTAAATTCACCCGTTTTCTCATTGGAAATAGGTACATTTCAAAATATCACTGTTCTGGTCACAAAAGCAAAGTTTGTGGGGAATAATAGCCATTTTCTATACTTTTGAGGCATAAGTAATTAGGAAATAACACTTACTACCCATGAACAAAAATTGTGTTACATAGTGTTATTCTTCTGACCTCTGCTTGGGCTCCTTAATACTCAATAAAATGTTGATGTGTTTTCCTGATTCTCCTAGATTATTTTCTTTTCTTTTAAATAGTCTTCCCTTCATTCCACCAGGGCACTTTCTTCTCCTTCCTTTACTCCTTGGGATACAGTGTTCTTCAGCAGACTGAGTAGAAAGCATGATTTCCCTGCTCACCGTCTCAATGTTACCCCTTTTATTTACATCTATCTGACACAACCCTTCATTACTCCTTTTTATAAATTCTGCCCAGTTGGCTTTATCATACATCCACTTCCCTGTACTCCCCAGACACATATTCCTGATCCCAACACAACTCATTATCATATTTAATATCGGAAAATGATCGCTACCCATGTACATTTCCTTAAAACTTCCCAATTAGATATTCCACCTAAAGAGTTTGATACCATTGTTATCTTAAATCCAAAACTGATTCTAATCCTGATGTCACATTCACCCTAGTATAACTCCCATCACTGAGGCATACCAACTCTTTTATATCCACCATATCTTCAATCACCTGCCAATTTATATCGGTCAAAACTCCTCCACACAAAGTGTTACGTGCATTAAAGTCCCCACACCAAATTACTCTCTCACCATTTTGGCCCTCAATACTTCCTAACACATTCAAGTGTAATCTTCAACAGGGATTATAAAAATGTATTATTAGATAGTTCTTCTTCCCTACCCAAACCTCAAATACCACATATTCCATATTTATTCCCTTCCCCACCACTCTATTCGGCCAACCCCTTTAATAATAATAAAAAAATTAAAAAAAATCACGATCCCTCCTCACAGCCTTATAACCTTCGTGTCTAGATTTAAGCCATGTTACCTGAACACATATCACATCTGGTTTAACTTCCATATGCGTTAAATATCCCTTAAACTCTCGTACATATGCAAGCAGACTCATAGCATCCATTTTAATATTATAAACATTTTTTTTTTTTTTACCCAAATCATAACAGGACTAATAATACCTTATGCTTTCTGTATACATCTTATGTTTTCAATGATAAAAACTAGCTTTAAAAAAAAACAAAAAAAAAAACAGGATATTTAACCATTACACCCCTCATTTGTTGGCTATATATGTTTATATAACGTGTTTTATTTCATATTAAAATAGCATGTCTAACATACAATACTCCATAAATAAGCTATCCAAGAATTACTATTGTAATTAAAATTGCAGCCCCTGAACTTTCTGAAATAAGTAGCCCTTCTCTAAAGACATTAAAGTAATGCATATAGGCCATTGATTAATATGGCTTCACAGGGATATAATTCCTCAGTTTAAATAAGAAAAATAAAATTCTTAATCTAAAACTGATCATTTTGAATCTGAGCTTCCCAGTTATGAGTTTTGGAATAACCTAGCAAACAACGAACACAAAGAGTGTGAATCATCAATGTATGGCATACAATAAACTAACCACACTATTACTTGCTGTTCCAGTTCATAAAACCCATTCATTTTACAATTAATTTTAATAAACAATAAAAATCATACAGCAAGAATTGAATCACTATTAAACATCTTTATTTATACTCTCATACACACAGAATTAAATAAACAAATATTTACACATCATAATACTTCATTATTATGTTGACCCTTTATAATACATCTATTTTACACTAAGTACACTTTTAAGTCTTCCTTTCACACAATTAAACTAAACCATTCTGATCATACTCCTGTCCTCCACATCACTATAAGTGATGAGGAACGTTCATCAATAACACAAAGCGTATGAACTAAATCATTACTTTGTATCCGATTCACGCTCAAAAAGAAGTATCATGACTCTTCATCATGGTTTAGGAGACGCAACACTTTCGAAACACATTTCCTAGTTAGAAACTATAGAAATGATCCCTGAAAGTATAGTCTTAACTTTAAAACACTAAAACCAGTTCGAGTCTATTCTGACACTCTCAGTCTCACGGACGGTGTTCGGTTGTTGCTCCCACTTTCAACACACTAAGCAACAACGAGAAAAACAAACACCAGAAAAACGCTATTTCCATAAGTTTTTAAATTCTAAAGACCTATGACAAATATATATATTGATTTAGAAACACAGTTTCTTCGTTGAAATAAAACATTAAAATTAAGTACCCGAAAACGTGTGTGCCCCTATTCACCGATGAGAAAAACAACACTTCACAATAACCCAACAGTAAACGTTTAAAGCCTGTGCTTATTGATCGTGTTACATATATTACTTATACCACAGCAGACACTTTATTTTCATTGTAAAAGCACAATTAATTCATATATTATTTTAAGCATTTACAGTTACCCACAATGCAAATTCCAAATCCATGATCAGTTTGGTGACCGAGCAACCAATCAGCTAAGAGAAGAAAAAAAGAAGAAGAACAAACTATTGGAAAAAAACAAATGTAGAAGTAGAAACTATCTGACTTTAAAGCAGTAATATGGTGATTTAACCACCTAATGGACTACATTATTTATATTCGAAAATTACTATTTTCATTTGTTTCTGCGCATCGGTGCACCAGAAAAAAGGGTCCGGAGAGAACTCGCCTACGCTACATCAAAGTTCCGTCAAGAGTGAAAGCTGTACAACAACAAGCCAAAGATGTTCATTCATCCAAGTTATTTATTGAATAGTTATTAGAATACAGGATTAAAAAGCAACTTACTTTAATTTTAAGATATTAGGTTGCTTAAGATTTGCTTTAAACAAAAAAGCCAACATAATTTCAATAACAGCAGCACGTTTTGAAAATTACCAATGGGGCAGAAAACAAGAGTGCGTATAATGGTAGAGGAAGATACACGTTGAAAGTCACTGAACCTCAAACATAAGAAAACACTAAATTAACGAAAATTGTTCTTAGATTTTCATGCATTTCTAGTCACCGTGGGATCAAGCTCTTTTGACCAATGCCCTAATCAACCACTAGGAGGCAGAAAATTGCGCCTGCAACAGTATCATGCAATGCCATTTACACTCCAAATTAATTAGCGTATCTTGTAAAATCATGAAAATTGTGACAAAATGTTAAAGCACAAACACAATGTCTTTAACTAGTATCTGATTATTTCAATGCATGATCAGGAACAGGGGAACAGAATTAGATAATGATAGCACAGCAGCCTCTATCAACAGCTCGAGGTGAACTTCAATATGGTCCCCTTAACCTAAAATGTCTTTTAAATCATACGAATACCGCAGAAACGTCATATTTAAACATAAATAGGCAGATACAACTATCTATAAAAGCTATATCACATTTGAGGCATAGCAGGGTACAATACTTTCAGAGGATAGCCTAAAAGTTTCATTCAGTTAGCGCATCATTCAATAAACTAGCCAAAACATAAATTGCTGGATGATTATAAAGGAAAAGTTTGCTAAAACATTTAGAACGAATGCTTACCTACGTTAAAATGTTTACTTTAAATGACTTTTTGTGGAAAGAAAATGTGCAAATTGTAGTCCATGATGGGTGGTTACACAAGCGGAGGACTGTGACGTCATATTTTACTACGTAAGATCATTTATTATCGTCGTTGTAATGGATTTATTACAGTTCAAAATCCTTTCAATGTTAAGTGGAAATCCTTTACTTTTATCGATATTTGTCTTTATTAAAAAAAAAAAAAAAAAAAAAAAAAAAAGAAAAAGACATGGAAAAACATATTACAGATTATCTAATTAATTGTAATGTTTACATGTAGTATTCTAATAAATGTGATAAATATTGTAAAGGGACATGTTTTTTATTAAAGGCTATGAAAGGACATTTAAATAGATTCAATAGACCCATTCTTGGTATGACATAAAAATATTAAATACATAGTGAGATGTTTTTATATAGCCATATAGAAACAACTTTATCGCACAAAAGGTACAACTTGTACATTTTGCACACTTTTTTGATAGAATTCCAAGGCTTTATTTTTCAAGATCTCATGATTAGGTTGCAGTTTTATTTTCAAAATAAATAAATAAATGCTCAATTGAAACTGGAGTACGGGTAGACCGAGTACAGTTGTAACACTTTTTGCTGTACTGCACAAATACAGAGCAGAAAAAAACATGCAATTTTCACATGAGATACCTTTATCTGTTTACTAACAAAATAAATGCCAAAAACCTGCATCCACTATCCCCCTTTTCTAATTAGTGTTTGAGGACAAGGAGTGCTTTTGTTACAACTGTGCCCATACCACGTACAGTTGTAACACTACCCCGTTTGTTGTAATTGTAATGTGCTAAATTGGTTTTCAAATAATTCTAATGCTTGCATATGTATAATTTATAACACATCGGCTGGAAATACTCTCTTATTTTTACTCACCCCATCTATCTATCTATCTATCTATCTATCTATCTATCTATCTATCTATCTATCTATTCTGTAAATAAATTAAGTGTGAGTTTACAGTATATTTTACAGTAGTGTAAAAAGGGATAATTTTCTATCCGTTCCGGAGTGGAACTTCAATAAATTGCCCTTGAAGGTCTCTGCGTTGTTCTGTCTTTTCTGAGCGCTGAGGTAAAGCAGTTATTGTTAATTCACACATTTGATTCCGTTATTCACTTTATCTGACTCCAATTTTATATTAATCTGACTCCAATTTTAAGTTGACCTCTAATTTATATTTAAACTCTAATTAATTTCTGATCATTCTTTTAATTTAACATTTTTAGGTTATTGATTACTCTAAATCCTCTTCTATTCATTGTCCTTTCGATCTTTGGAGACTTACGCCGGCCGTTATTAAATTACGTAAACCTCCCGAAAATGGATAGCCAGTTCCGTTCTTAGTCAGCGGTTGTATGGTTAACTAATATCGTCTGGTTTGGCTTGTCTCGTAACCAGATGATATTACCGCTTAGTCACATACATACAACTTGCTAAGATGGGCGGTGAGCAGAGACTGAGAGTCTTTAAATGGCTTTCTCCTACCCGGTTGTCCTGAGTGGTTTCTCCTATATTAAAGCTCCAGTATGGTCTACCCTCGTCTAATGAAATTCAAATCCTACCCGGCTGTCCTAGGTGGCTGTCCTACCTGGTTGTCCTGAGTGGTTTAAATTCAAACTGAGAGTCTTTAAATGGCTTCCTCCTATATTAAGGCTCCAGTAATGATATAAATGATTTCGGAGGAATTCAGAATAAATCAAATAATAACAATTTATTTATCAGGTAGGATATAAAACATTGTTGCAGAAATTCAAATCAAAGCCAATTTCACATGATCAGAATAAACAAGCATTACTAAAAATAAAAGACAAGTCAAAGAAACATATCTGACAAAACTACATGCAGCGGTACAGCATGGGAGATCTGCTTACAGATTCCTGGTGAAAACGGCTACACACATCAATTGTGCGGGAGGTCTGCTTACAGATTCCTGGTGAAAACGGCTACACACATCAATTGTGCGGGAAATCTGCTTACAGATTCCTGGTGAAAACGACTACACACATCAGTTGTGTGGGAGATCTGTTTACAGATTCCCCGAGCTTCCTGCCAACTTTCCTTAAATATCTAGACAGAATAAACATTGTGTACCAAATGGTATTATCCTTTGAACAATGAGAATTTGGGGGTGAATGGGTTCTTGACTTCCTGGGGTTTAACCTTGTTAACATATAGGAGATCATTTCAATTGTGGGTCAAGGAGGGGGATAGACCTCCAGAATTAAGCAGTATTTGGCAAAGACCTTATAACTTTGTTACCATTAGTTTTATCAACATGGGAAAGAGACCACTATACCAGTCGCACAGAGACCTCTTAAATGATATCAAACACATACAGTTGCATTCTTTGTTTTCATGGTATTTGTTATATTTTTACATATAAATCTTACGTCTTTGTGTTGGTCCAGAGCTGTTGAAGGGGAGAAAGGGGAGAGAGAAGGGGAGGGGGGCAGCAAGGTGATTTGCAATTTATCACTCTGTGGTGATATTCAGGTGAAGATTTCAGATTTGTAAAACAATCAAAAGCCGATTTGCAATTTGTCACACATGATGATATTCAGGTGTAGATTTCAGCTTTTGTGAGAGAGTTCTATGACGTTGATTCTCGCAGAGTTCTTTGACTTTTACCGGAAATGGCGCCTTTTGGTTGTAGACATTCCGGTGCCAGCCTTACAATAGTATTTCTACAATTTATTACAATTAAAAGACAACTGTATACTGTGACTTCACAGTGAATAGGACCAATAAATTACTGTAATGTAGCAGTGCTGTGTAGTAGAATCATGATCATCTGTATTTTTTTTTTTTTTTTTTTTAATCTAGTGTTTGTTAATGGCCACCATCATTGAGTTTTGTATGCTGTGTGTTGATATCTTGGGTGCCTGATTAAGAACTTATGATAAAAACTTAAAGAATGACAGAATTAACCATTATTATTCACTTTGTGCAACAGAAAAACGAGCACGCAACCATCTTGAAAATTTTCTCCTGGAAGTTCCATTCTAGTGGTTAATATACATATATATATATATATATATATATATATATATATATATATATATATATATATATATATATGTATATATTTAGATAATTTATGTGTACATAAAATTGCAACTGTAATTTTCTTTATAAACTTGCATGTGTAATAATACGAGCTATCACTGTTGGACATTTTTTATACTAACTACCCATTTCACACAAATTATTAATAAGTTGAAACCTAAAAGTTAAACAGAATTACACGTATAACAATTAAACACTTGTATTATGAAAAAGTGCTGTGCCTCATAGCTGTCTGAATTTGATCTGCCAGGTCCAATTTACCTCTGCGGGTGTACAAAAAAACCGAACATTTAGAGTGACAGAAAAACACCTCAGGAGCATTTTCACGTAGGAAAGGGGTGCTGTTGACTCACATCATATACTCTTGGTGAAAAATACTTTCTGTGCTCCCACATGTAATCCATTTTGATTGACTCTTCTCAGTAGCTTCAATACAAACAGGAAGTTAGATGACAAAATTCAGAAGAGCGGAGCACGGAAAAGGGGCGGGGCTGAATAAGGTGAATAGCCTAACTTTACAAACATCCCTTACTCATTGTTCATTTAAAACGATATTATTTCTTTACTTTCAAATGCATCATATTGTGTAGTATATACATCATAAGCCAACACAGTTAACCATCAAAATGACTTATTTTTTCCATACCTCACAATACAATACAATACTTTACATTTAAATACATTGCATCAACTGGGAGACATTTTATTAGAAATAAATTAGGTAAAGTCACATACAAAATCTTAATTCATTCATTTGTTTTGCTTACTTATCTTAGCTTTCTGACTGAATAAAAGCTAACAAAACTCTATAAGGAGCATTGGCAACCATGTTTCTTATGGCATGGCACAGTGATCATAGTTAGGGGGCACGGCCCCCGAGACCCTCCTGTAGCACCAACACTGGTGGATTTGGTAATCGTTCCAAACAGCTTCTTCCTTCGTGTAAGCTCTGCAGAATTTCTTTGAGTTCTTGAAGATGATGCTGTATCTTAGGAATCTCTGAACAGCCAGCACAGGAAATAGAGCTTGGAGACAGAGAAGGGAATTAAGAAAAAAATGGGAGGAGAAAGGAGAAGTAAGAAAGAAACATAATAGTTAGATTTTTGAGCTCCTGGACTTCTTGACAGAGAAGATGGATCTCATCTGCCTCATCTATGTTGTGTGTTGAGACACAGCTTTCAGCCTTTTTTCGGTTTAGTATAAGAAACTAAAAAACAAGGATTCGGCTCGTGTTTTCTTTCTTTCTTATTTTATTTTATTTTTTATATTTTGTTCATTGTCAAAGAAATTAAGTTTCTTTAATTCACACATGGCTGGCACTGAAACACCCATTTAATCTGATTGGTCAATCCGACTCGTCCAGTCTTCTGTACTGCCTAAATCTTATCAGCCAGAATTAAAATTGGTACCGCTCTGCATATTTGTCTCAATTTAAATTAAATATGGTCCCGAACCACCAAGTTCGGAGCGCATATCAAACTGGCCAAGTCAGTCAGCATTCATTTACATTTATTTAAATGGAATTGATTGAAAGAGATCTATTTGTTTTACAAAAAAAGGAATCTGGAATTTAAACTATCGTACATGTTTCTACATGATAATGTCTACACATTCTTGTTTCAAATGCTGCATAATCTAGTGGTTAACGCATTTGACCAACTATTCAGTCCCATACTGACTGTATCCAGGCTATCACCATAATGTTTTCTTTATGTTAATTGTCTGTATAATCATAAATATTGTTTTACATTTGTTAATACAAAACAAAGTGTTGTTTTTAGAAAAAACAGAACAATAAGTACGGGGGCAACCAATAATCCTCTCAGCAGTCCGAACTGTCCTTTGTAGTCTTCTGATGTCTGATTTCATAGCTGAACCAAACCAGACTGTTATTGAAGTGCAAAAGACAGACTCAGTGACTGCTGAGTAGAACTGTATCAGCAGCGCCTGTGGCAGGTTGAACTTCCTCAGCTGGCGAAGGAAGTACAACCTCTGCTGGGCCTTTTTCACAATGGAGTCAATGTGTGTCTCCCACTTCAGGTCCTGTGAGATGGTAGTGCCCAGGAACCTGAATGACTCCACTGCTGCCACAGTGCTGTTTAGAATGGTGAGGGGGGTCAGTGTTGGGGTGTTCCTCCTAAAGTCCACAATCATTTCCACCGTTTTGAGCATGTTCAGCTCAAGGTTGTTTTGACTGCACCAGATAGCCAGCTGTTCAACCTCCCTTCTGTATGCAGACTCATCATCATCTCGGATGGTAATAGGCGAGTGTATTAACCACTACACTCTTAAGCATAACCGTATGACACTGGGTTTACTTAATAAAAAATGAAAGTGAAGGAGCGTTCTCACGTACAACAGTTGAAATTCCAGATTCACTTTTTGTAAAACAAATTAATCTCTTTAAATATCACTTTTGTATGGAAACAGCTCATCACTTAACCCTTAAACGCATACCTCAGTTCTCTAGAGACCCGGGACCACATTCCACCCCTGTATCTCATCCATTTTTTGGAGTTGTTCCCACACCTCTTTAGTATTCCTCAGTCTATCTCTTATAAATAGTGACACAAAAAATGGCAAAAAATAAAAATAAAAAACACTTTATAATGGTTTAAATACCAAAAGTGTATAGGGTCTCTGAGGTATGTAAGAGTGTCAGAGTTTTTTTTGCACTTCCATAAATTATATATTTGTATAATTATTTCATATCTATTTAAGTTTACATGATATCTATTTCTTTGTGTATTATAAGATAAATTAGTACTATATTCATACAAATAAATACTATATCACGTTGACTTCCTGTGCAACAATGAACTATCAACAATAGTGAATTATCAGTATTTTGATATGCGTACATACATAATATACATGTTATTTCTCACTCAAGGTGGCACTGATGTGTCAGTGATTGACTTGATTTACATTTGACATTGCTATTTGACGAAGAAACATCATCGAAGTAGGCTTATAGCAAGTACAACACATGAAAAGTATGGTATGACTTGTCATTTGGGTGTACTACTGAAATAATGTTAGTTGTACATCTATTTAGACTCAACAAGTGCCTGAGAAAACACACATAAGATACATGTAAGCTACACATAAGTTACACATACATTACACATACTGTATGTAGATTATTTGTATGTGTAGCTCAATATGTGTTTGATAGTTGCATCTCATGACATTTCATTGTGAATATAATGAATCCTGTTCTTGATTTGTCCTGATTTGTTGCATTATCTCTTTAATTTTTGAAAAATAAAACATCAAAATATATAAAAATATATTTTATTGTTTTCTGATTGTCTTGAAAATATTTTTACAATTTGACACTATCTGGGCATTTTATTCATCCATTTTTGATACATATAAGTGCCGGGACTCTAAAGACCTGAATATAAGAGTGTTTGGGAAAATTACCATGCATTTAAGAGTTAATGAATTAACTGACTGTTCAACATGTTTTACACAAAAAAAATCCCTTTGGAATGAACTATGTGTGGAGTTTACCACGATAAAATTGTTGGTTTATAAGAGAAGACACTGACAATTTTGCGACAAGTAGGGGTCAATTTACAGGTCTCCTCATTTATTTGTATGGTATCCACAAATGGTTCTCTTTCAAACATAAGTTGGTGTCACACTATGGGATACACCCCTTCCGCGCATTCCTCAGAAGCCCTATTGCATTACACCAGCCCTTATTGGCTGGCAGACGTGACGCTTGTGTCTGTGAGTGGCTCTGACCCAATATAAAAGGAGTGACACAGTGTCACTACATCATTCAAAAATCTGTTCTCGCTTTACTCCAGAAACCTGGACTACTATTCGGATAGTCATCTACTGGTATCCACACTGGCTGCTGACTAATCAGTCTGATACAGAGTTTCCAGCTCCAGTTCATTGTGAGGATTTCCTCAACATCCAGCTAAATGGTTGCAGTGATGCAGAGTACTTTGGCTAATGTGGGGGATTCTTCACAGCTTTGCTCTTGCAGGAATAAGAATTCATGCAAAGACACACACCAGGTGCCTCATGTATAAAACTCTGTGTTGATTTCATCCTAAAAGTGTGCGTACGCACAAAAGTCCGATTTTGCGTATGCACAAAAGTTTTCAGATTTATAAAACCCGTTTTTACTATGCATAACCTCCTTTACATACAATTACCATATGCACATTGCCATCCAGACACGTGACTACCGAGTTTAATGGTATGAGAAACTATGAACACGGGAGACAATACAGACGCCTCATGCCCATAAGTGCTCTTTGTCTTGTTTTAGAGTAAAATATACTGTCTTCTAAACAAGATATGTTAACCCGAGAAACATAATTTTTTAAGATGTTAACTTCCAGAGAATATATCTTATCCCTGGACAATTTTTTTTATTGTTGCAAGCATAAATCTATGAAAGTTTGCTTCTCAGAAAATGTTTTAAATCGTTTTAAGGGTGTTTTATAGAGAAGTTAAATATATAATACTGGAAACAAAACAAAGATTATAATAAGATGTGTGTAGTGTTAAACTATTGTCTGACATCAATGGATTACTAAAAGAGCTTTTTAAAAAATAAAATGTGCAAGCTTACATTTTGTTTTGTGTTTGACTGGCTGCGCATCCACTACCAATATTTCCTTATTACAGTTTATATTTGAATGCCTTTTCAATTAGTTACATAAAATTAACATAGCCTAATATTAGCTGGATAACAATACATTTTGATTCAAGTGTTTAACTACATACTTTTTTATTCTAAATATTGTATATTTAATGAAAAGCAGTGTTTATAATCAGTGTGTTCAGTTTATTACTTGTCCAGCTGGAGTCCCCAATTGACAAGCAGCAGTAAAAGAGTGCATATGCAAGGGATACACCTTGGGTGGTGGTGTGCACATTTTCACATCAAGTTTACTTTTTATACATCCCATCGTAAGCTTGAGAACTGCCATACGCAACATTTTTGTGTCAGTATTTATACATGAAACCCCAGGTCTGCTCTGCATGTATTGGGTTGAAACATGCCCAAATGGTAATCAACAATCCTGGATTGTGTGAGCATTTTGCATGCTTTATCATGAAGAGCCTTTGCCACAGACTAGCATGCCAAACTAGCCTGTCGGGCCAAAATCCTCTAGTATCGGGCTATCACCCCGCAGGTATGCATTCCTGTAGAGCTGCCCACCATGGTGGTGTTGACATGGACTGACCAGCTCAATTTATGCGCCCCTGTACTCACCATGCTCAGCACAGATGAGGAGGAGGCGCTGGATTACGAGGATGAGAGACAGTCAGATTTTCTCTTCTCTGAAGAAGATAAAGATTTAGAGGACTCCTGGGAAACATGGAAGAGCTGGGCGGGGCACCATCCTCTCTGCTTCTCAGACTAGATCTGCAAGATGTGCACAAACGTGGGCAGATAAACAAAATATTCCATGGCCGACTGTGGTAGCAGAGGCTGCAAAGTCATGCTACAAGGGCAAAAGGCTGGCAAGGGCTAAACGGGTGGTGAGACAGCTTCTTCCAATATTTTCAGAGCTCTTGGAAGACGTTTTGGTCACCTGGAAGGCTAAACCCTTCATCAGCAAGCTGCCCGTTCAAGGGGGATCCATGCTCGATGTGGAGGGAATGGAGAAGTAGGGTTTTTTCCGCATGTCTCCCATGGAGCCTTTAGTGGCAGCGCACCTGAACCCCAGGCACACGACAGCTGCGAATCCAAAGCGGACTGTTTCCAGTCAAGCATGACGGAGTGCGCTAACAAAACTCAGTAAGGGCTTTGAACGCTGTCTCCATGCTGACTGTATTCCAAGCAAAGCTGCAAGATGAGGTGTCTGCCATCCCAGGTCAGGCACAATGGGATGAGATGTGTCGTCACAGGCCTCTCTCCGTCTTCAGAGATGTGCTGTCCAAGCTGCGGGCAAGGCCATGGTCACAATGGTCATTAAAGGTGCAGTATGTAAGATTCAGAAACTCTTGTTATTAATGACACCTGTGGCTGTTAAGTGAACTGCAGCCAGCTACCTGTTGCCTGTGATCGCGCACACACTCCATAGGGACATGAGCATCGACCAAAACAATGAACAAAGAGGCTGAACGTGATTCACCGGCATCATGCTAATAGATGAGGTAGCATAATTAAAATTAAAAAGTGTTACATATTGCACCTTTAAAGAGAGAGTATGATGGCTTAACCTGGCAAATCATTCTGACCGTGAGAAGGAGGCCTTTTGGATGCACCTGTTGTTTCAGAGGGGATATTTGGTTCAGCTTTGACATGGATGCAAAAGAGGTGTGAGGAGAAGAAGAGGGATGATGAAGCTTTGCAGCTCTATCTACCCAGAAAGACACAGACTGCACCTGCCCCCCCCACCAGCAGACTTTCGCACAAGTCACAGCTCGTCCACCTCCTAGCGGCAAAGAACACATGTGAGTGCCCCAGTGTCAGAGTGGAGCCCTAGTGCAAAAGCATGCTTGGCCCAGAAAGAACTTTGCACCTGCTACAGTTCAGACAGCTCAGCCAGCTCTTCATCCTAAGAGAGCGAGGAGGAAGAAGAAGGTAGCCTAGGGAGTACCCCCCCATTTCAAACGCTCAGGTTAGTGCGGGTGCAACTGTCAAGTCTGTCGATAAAAGAGACCCTTGCCTTGGACTGGATGCAGCTTTGGAATATATTGAAGAAGGCCCGTATCAGCCAGTAATTGATTTTCCAGCCAGTGCCTGTGGGATCAAAACCAGAAAATTCAGGCAAGTGTGGAACAGTGAATATAAATGGCTTGAATACAGTGTATGTGATGACAGAGCTTTCTGTTTTTGCTGTCAAGCATTTGGCAATGGGCCAAACAGTGACCTGGCATTTCGAGTTACTGGTTTTAAAACATGGAAGAAAGCAAATGAAAGATTTTGGGAACATTCAAGTGTGAAGCTCATCTAGACGCCGTTGCTAAATGGAAGGGTAGGCTGCAGTCCTGTAAAACAGGGAGTGTTGCATTCCAGCTTGATAGTCAAAAGAAAAAAGAGTGGCAGACAACAGAGCATATTTAGAAACTGTAATAGAGAGTACTTTATTTTGCGCTCCCCAGGGTATACCTTTGAGGGGACACGAAGAGGGAATGGATTCCACAAATCAAGGCAATTTGAGGGAATTGATGAAACTGTGTAGCACAGACAATTAACTCATTCAGCGATTTATGGTTGACATAATAAAAAATCATGGCTTCACAAATAATAGATTCAATCATAAATGAAGTAAAAAAAGATTTTCCATCATTGCAGACGAAACAATGTATCTGTCAAGATTCGAGCATGTAAACCAGTCATTTGAAATACAGGAGCGGTTTATTGGCTTCTACAGGACGCTGAAGACAGACGGGGCTTCACTTGCCACACTGATCAAGAGTACATTATCAGCCTTGGGACTTGATATTTCAGCTCTAAGGGGTCAATGTTATGATGGAGCTGCCAACATGAGAGGACCCTACAAAGGTGTGGCCACACGGATACTTAGCGAAAATCCTCTAGCTTACTATGTTCACTGTTATGCTCATATATTAAATCTGTGCATAGTGGACATGATTTCCTGCATTCCAGTTGTCCGAAATGCTTTTGGAATTCTCCAGGCTCTACGAAATTTCATTGAAGTAAGCTCAAAGAAACATGTTGTGTTTGAAAAAATAACGGCACAAAAAATTTATTCTGTGGGGCCAGCTACTCTTAAATCACTCAGCGACACTCGTTGGAACTGTCCAGTCGAGGCTATCAGAGCTGTATTGGAAAATTTTGATGAAATGGTTCAGGCTCTGAACGAAATTGCACATGGGGGTTCAAAAGCTGGAACTGAAACTTATGCACTTCTCAGAAATGTGCAAGACTTCAACTTTCTGTACTGCATGTTTTTTATGCGGAGAGTGCTAATGCAAACAAACAACCTGTCCAAATTTCTTCAATCAAAAGACTTAACATATCAAACAGCAATGGCGATGGCTAAATCCATAGTGTCTGTACTAAAGGAAATGAGAAATGATAATTTTGCATCCCAAACTTTTAATCACGTCAATGAACTGTGCCAGAAAAACGGTTATTTTGGCCCTTGTGTGCCACGCAAATGGGTTATTCCCACAAAACTGGGAGGAGGGGTAAAGTCCTCTTTTGAAAAGCCTGAGGACTACTACAGGACTGAAATACTGTACACCACTCTGGATACCCTTATTGAGGAGGTAGAAGACCGCTTTTCTGAGAATGACCTTTTCATTTTCAAGTTCCTTGCAGACGTTCTCTCTTCTGAGAGCCCATCAGATGAAAGTGTTGGTGCTGTTTCTACCACTTACAGCATTGATCAAGAAGATCTGAACTCTGAAATCAATTTGTTTTCCTGGATGTTCAAAGATGGCATTGCTGACAAGAATATTGAGGAAGAGGATCGCACCCAGCTGGAAAAAAGACTGCAATTCTTTCGTGAAATGGCACTGCGTGACACCCTTCCAAATCTGTCCAAACTCTACGTGCTTTACTTAATTATCCCAGTGACTACAGCATCGGCTGAGAGAAGCTTTTCTTCTTTGCGGCAACTGAAAACTTACTTGAGGACGACAATGACAGATGCTCGTGTTTCTAACCTGGCAAAATTACAGATTGAAAAAGGAGGACATGCTGTTAACATACTGGACGTTGTAACAAGGTTTGCAAGCAGAAAGGACCGACGCCTACAATTCTTTTGACAAGGTAAGGTTTTTAAAGCATGTACATTTGTTATTGTCATTTACATTTGTTATTTTTTAGCTAATGGGTAGTTGTCACAAAAATAGGATTAGGTCATATTTTTGTTAAAGCATTTCGTATTGGGAGCCGCAAGGTGGCGTGGCTATGTTTATTATGAATGGAATGTTAGCACGCCACACAACCCAGGAAGTCGCTCTGTTTTCTTTCTGATTAAGAACACCCGCTAGTCGTCTCATTACTGTGATGCAGTCGTCGCTGTGTTATTTTTTGGAAAACTTGCTATGTGGTTAACAAATACCCGGGAGATTTGGGGTAATTAAAATTACTTTGTCTACTGATCCTGAACACTGCATACCACCAGGAATTTTAAATTGTATCCCCCCACTATCAACAGTTACGCGTCGCCACTGTTCAGGAGGGAATGAGTCCTGGAGTTCCTAAATGTTCTATGTGGCAAACAGAGCCTGGCTGGGTAAGGGTATGCACAGAAGTGAAGAGGACTAGAGATGGTGCAGTGGTGCACACCACCCACTAGTCACAAACACTTTACACTCTCTGAACTCAATAAAGTTTTCACTGTCCCACTAAAGAGTACTGCAATACAAAATGCCCCCCAAAAATTTCTAAAAATACATTTATAGATTATGTTATAATGCCACCTCTGGGAATCATCGGTCCCTTAGAGGCGGTGAGCCACTTCAACTTTGTCCAAGCACCAGTGTTCAGGCATGCTCAGTGTAGAGCCCAATCTTGTTTACAGTTCAGCCACTAGATGGTGCCAGAATAATACATATGAACAATTGGCAAGCATGTACAAAGTCCCACTGGGTTTTGAGAATGATACAATTTGGGTAAAGACTGCAATTTTCTGATCGCCCCCTGCAATTCAGAAGCATAATTCACTCTCAGGTACTGGAGGGCATCAGCTCATGTTCTTCAAGAGGAAATGTACTCCTTGCTGAACAAGAAAGCAATAAGAGTGATTCCACCCAAACAAAGCCAAAGTGGCTTTTAAAAAAAAAATACTTCCTTGTTCCAAAGAAAGGAACTCGGGTTCTCCTTCCCATATTAAATCTATGTGCACTAAACAAAATTTTAAGGAGGTATAATTTCAGAATGCTCACTCATTCAACACTCCTGAAATTGGGGCGCCCAGTTGATTGGTTCACGTTCATTGATACTTTCACATAAGAATATATCCACCCCACTGGAAATTCCAGAGGTTTGTATTCCAAGGAGTGAAGTACAAATATTTAGTCCTTCCTTTCGGCTTGGCTCTCAGCCCAAAGATCTTTGTCAAGCGTATGGAAGCAGATCTAACTCCGCTCAGGGAAAAAGGCATTCATCTCGCACATTCATAGACAATTGGCTGGTGATAGCTCAGTTGGAGTGCATAGCGAGAGAGCACACAGTAACGCTTATAGAACATCTGCAAAAACTGGGTTAAAGATTAAACACCGAAAAGAGTGAATTAATCCCCACACAGTCCATTACATATCTGGGGCTGTCACTGAACTCTGTGAAATTCACAGCACGACTGTCAGAAGAGATAGTGATGAAATTTACTCATTGTCTGGCTGAGTTTCCTTTCGTACATGCCTTAGACTGTTAGGGCTAATGGCCTCAATGGTCATTCCACTGGGTTGATAATTTATGAGAGAGTTTCAGCACTGGGTAGACTCTGAGACTGGACCCATTACGTCACTCTCGGAGGAGAGTGTGGTTGACATTGCTAGTGGTGCTGGCATTGCATCAGTGGAGACACCAATCATTTTTGGTTCAAGGGGTGTTCATGGTGTTGTTCAGGCCAGTAAAGTCATAATGGCAGATGCGTTACTGTCTGGTTGGGGGGCACTAACAAGGGCAGAATGATAAATGGGAGATGGGATCGCCATCTGAACAATCACCTCATAAACTATCTGGAAATGCTGGTGGTTTTCCTAACCCTGAAGCATTTTCTCCCCTTATTGAAAGGGCACCATGTTCTTGTGAGAATGGACAACACTACAGTGGTGGCATATATAAAACGACAAGGAGGTCTCAGGTCACTCCTTCTGCACACGTTGGCATGCAAATTGATTCTGTGGGACAATGCTCACTTATCCTTTAGTGCTTATTTCTTTGTTCATTTTTGTGCTTGTTTTTTTGCTCATTTCTGTGCTAGTTTCTTTGCTCTTTCCTTGGTCATTTCTGTGCTTGTTTCTTTGCTCGTTTCTTTGTTTGTTTTGGTTCTCATTTCTGTGCTCTTTAAGCTTTTTGCTTCTTCTTCAGGTTAGAACTGAGCTCTAGCAGTTGTTTCAAGAAACCCATGTTGACGGATATGTCTCAGCTATTTGATATGGCATCTACGACCAGGGTTGGTGAGTAACGGAATACATGTAACAGGAATACGTATTTAAAATACAAAATATAAGTGACTGTATTCCACTACAGTTACAATTTAAATCATTGGTAATTAGAATACAGTTACATTAAAAAAGTATTTTGATTACTGAAGAGATTTGCATTTTATTGTCATTTGTTTCATTTAATATTTAGTCCTTTCAGATGGAAAATATTTATACATATAAATGATGCGATCCAAAGTGCATTTGAACAGTGGTGAAACACTTTCTTATGATGTGTTACATTCATACGAGCAGACAGAGAAGTAAGTTTGAAGTAAGTTTGGAGCAGAAGAAATAGAAATAAACCTTGTGTAAATTGTCAGCTTTACGCTAAGCTAAAATGCTATTTCTAGCCATTTTACATGCACATGTTACCAGACACGATCATATTTTTTTTTATCAAGAAAATTCACATTGGATCTAATTTCTTTTTTTATAGTAAGACCTTTGAAATTAGGGCAAAAATCATATTCTTGATAATAATGTTTGTATTGTTTTCCTGTAAAAATATCTAAAAATCCTTAAAACAAGATCAATTTGATTGATCTTGTTTTAGAAACAACATTGCATAAGAGATTTAGGTTTTTCAGAGATTGTATTTTTGTTATACATGTGTTATACATGTGTATTTTTTATACACATATAGTTTTTATAGTTAAAACAAGTTAAAAAATCTACCAGTGCTGAAGAATAATCCAAAGTATTTAGAATACGTTACTGACCTTGAGTAATCTAATGAAATACATTACAAATTACATTTTACAGCATGTATTCTGTAATCTGTAGTGGATTACATTTCAAAAGTAACCCTCCCAACCCTGTCTACGACCTTCATGTTCTCATAGATCATCAGGTACTCCAAGAAGATTGTCTGAGAGCGACTGACACCTGTCACACAGTGGACCAGCACTTTATTCTGTGGGTTACTGAAGGCCTACCTTAGTGTTCACAAGATGTGTGATACCCATTGACTTCAATGTGTCCCGGTCCCTTGCTGTCTTTCTGCATCATAACAGTAGTATCACATTTAACAGTGGAGTTTAATCCAATCCAGACGTCAATTGGCTCTGCATTTGCCATTGACTCTACATGACAGAGAGATGTTTACAACTATAACTATGAGGGAAATGTAATTCCATTGTGTTTTTAATTTACATGGTGTGGTAATAATTTATGTGATATATATATACTGTAGTCAGTGAGAGGTGTGTAGGCCACTTGGTATTCTTCAAGTTTGTCAAACAGTTCATAGGCACTTGGTGCCACATTTTGGTCATTCTCTTCAGGATCCATGTCAGGTGTTGGTTCGTGAGAACTTGGACCTGGTAGATATGATAGTGTTGAATCTGCTAGATTTGTCTCTGCATTTAGAAAAGAGCACTTGGATCTTGAACTGCCATGAGCTGGGGCTTCAAGAGGCACCACAGAATTTTATTTCACAGTCCGCCATGTTCTCCGGAGAAAGCACATATTCCTTTTTTCTCACTTTTATGTTTTTCAAAGATGAAAAACAAATAATAAGCTATTAACAAAATCTCTAATTAAGTAATCTCAGATTAAAAGTGAATGTCTAACTAGTAAGACTGTCAGTGTAATGTTGCTTCACATTCGGTTCACAGGTCCGAACTCAACTCTCTATGGTACACATGATGTTCAATGTTAATTAACCCAGATTTTTGCTTGCTTTTAAGAAAGGGAGGGATGAGTCTAAATAAATGTTTGTGGTAATCAACATTTTGCCACAAATACTGGCGGTTGAGCTTAACTTGTACTGAACCCGGAACACTCCTTTAGCAATATAATATCAAAATCCACAAAAGGAGGCAGATCCTTTTCCTGTTTGACTCCCAAACTATGGAATAGTTTTACTAGCATTGTTCGGGACTCAGACACACTCTCTCAGTTTAAGTCTAGACTAAAGACTCATCTATTCAGCCAAGCATACACCTAATTTATCCATCAACTCATAGTTATACTGCATTAGTCAGGTCTGCTGGAACCAGAAACACTTCTCATATTCTATAACTCTGCTTTTAAGTGAATGGCATCTACACTAATAAAATTATATTTGTTTCCCTGTCTCAACCTACATACATACATACCCTGAGGTTACCAGAGCATGCCAGATCCAGCTCCGGTCCTGCCTGATGTCCAGCTCCCATTGCTACTTGTTGCTGAGTGATGATGACTAACTGCAGCCTGTGCCAGCCAGATGTCACTTCAGTCTACTACGATGGACTTCACAGAAGATAAACTGATACCAATTCCAACCGTAAGACATGGGATACTTCACTGGCCACTGCCTGAACCATGGACTTCAGATGAACATCACCGAAATGAACTGCCACAAGCTGCCAGTTGAACTGCAAAACACCTTACTGACCTCTGCCTGCATCCCCTTGGTCAAAGGATGGACTACACTCTTAAAATGGAATAAACAGACAATAAATTAATTGACAACTAAAGCCTTCATCAGCCAAAAAACAAAGGACAATGCATCTGTGTGCACTTCTGCAGTTATTTCAGGTTGGACTTTAAAGACTTTAGTCACTAATCTTACAGTTCATACAACTTCTTTTTGTTTAAACATTGGCCCCTAACACTTACTTAGATTACTAACTTTAAACCATGACTTGTTCTACACATAAATAACTAATATTGGCATTATATTCATGCTTTTTAGCCAGAGGGAAACTGGCCCCCACAGTGTGCCTGGTTTCCCCAAAGCTATTTTTCTCCATTAACACACATCTTATGGAGTTTTGTGTTGCTTGCCACAGTCGCCTTTAGCTTGCTCACTGGGGGTCTAATTAAACATTATTTATTTATTTATTTATAGGCACAATTTATGATCACATTTTTATCAAACCGCAAAATGATAACTCTAAAGTCCCACACACATGTAGCAACCTTATCACTTGATGTCGCTAGTCTCTGTACTATGAAGTTGCCAGAGGGCGTTTCTACTGCTGTCACTCTAACGTTATTGGTGGACAGCACGTCTGGCCATGTCTTTTGAAAATATGATCACAGATGAGATGTACTGTCGGCAAAACTACAGTTTGTTTCTAATTTGACAATGAATTAGTTTTCTTGTCCCAAAAATGCACATTCTGCAGGGGAGAATGTTTTATATGAACTGAACCAGTGCTCACTGCATTGTATCATTAATACAAGATGAATGATCTATTAATGTACGAATCAAACTCACTCAGACTGCCAACAGTTTCTTTCCCATGCTTCATTTTTTATTATATCCATGTATGTTGTTACAAACAAATCATAGAACAGTAAAATCTCTCACAGAAACATCACAATGCTGCTCTGTCTAGTCTGCACTCAATGCCATTATTTCAAAGGAGATGTATGACATTACCTCCACTGAACTCCCTCTTCCCTCCTATTGGTTGTCGCTCATCATTGGCATAAAGTCGTCTGCTCTCACTGAAAATTAATGAGAGGAGGTCTCTTTGTCGTGTGTACGGGGCTTAAGACATTACAGATATTACAGCTTCATTTTCTATTAAAGCATAATTTTTTGTAAAGCTGCTTTGAAAAGATGTGTGTTGTGAAAAGCGCTATACGAATAAAATGACTTGACTATGACATCAATGAGCACAACATTTTTTCTACATTTCTCCCTTTGTGTTAAGAAAAATAAATAAAGTCATATGGGGTTATAACAACAGGTGTGGGTAAACAATGACTGAATTGACTGAACTGTCTTTTTTAAACCACTTAACTGCACAAATGTTTGATGGAGTTTCAAGTCTTTATTTTTCAAGACCTTAAGGTTAAGTTATAATGTTATTCTCTCAAGATTAAGTTATATAACACAGTGTGCCTAAACTGTGCTGATATATGCCATAGATTGCACAAATCTTGTTTGTTCATTTTTGCACAAAGACATCTCATAGGTGAACCAAAATAAATTATGTGTGAGATAAATAATACCATATTAAGATTAAAGTTAAAGAACATGATTACACTGAGCACTTTATTAGGAGCACCATACTAATACTGGGTATGGCCTCCCTTTGCTCTCAAATCAGTTCTTCATGGCATGGATTCCACAAGATGTTGGAAACATTCCTTTAAGATTCTGGTCCATGTTGACATGATTGCAACACACGATTTCTGCAGATTTGTCAGCTGCATATTCATGCTGCGAATCTCCCATTCTACCACATCCCAAAGGTGTTCTATTGGATTCAGAACCGGTGACTGGAAAGGCCACTGAAGAACAGTGAACTCATTGTCATGTTCATGAAACCAGTTTGAGATAATATTTGCTTTGTGACATGGTGCATTATCATGCAGAAAGTAGCCATTATAAGATGGATAAATTGTGGCCACGAAGGGATGCAAATGGTCAGCAAAAATACTCAATTTCCCACACCAGCATTCCCCACATCATAACACCACCGCCACCAACCTGGACTGTTGACACAAGGCAGGTAGGGTCCATGGATTCATGATGTTGGTGCCAAATTCTGACCCTACGATCTGTGTGCCTCAGCAGAAATTGAGATTCATCAGTCCAGGCTGCGTTTTTCCAGTCTTCAACTGTCCAGTTTTGGTGAGCCTGTGCCCACTGCAGCCTCAGCTTTCTGTTCTTGGCTGACAGAAGCAGAACCCAACATAGTCTTCTGCTGTTGTAGCCCATCCACCTCAAGGTTGGACGTGTTGTGTATTCTGAGATTCTATTGTGCTCACTACAATTGTACAGAATTACCATAGCCTTTCTGTCAGCTTGAATCAGTCTGGCCATTCTCCATTGACCTCTCTCATCAACAAGGTGTTTCCGTCCGCTCACTGGATGTTTTTTGTTTTTGGCACCATTCAAAGTAAACTTTACTGAGACTATTGTGCATGACAATCCCATTAGATCAGTAGTTACAGAAAAACACAAACCAGCCTGTCTGCCACCAACAATCATGCCACGGTCGAAATCACTAAGATAAAATTTTTTCCCTATTCTGATGGTTGCTGTGAACATTAACTGAAGCTCCGGACCCATATCTGCATGATTTTATGCATTGCATTGCTGCCAGACGATTAGCTGATTAGATAATCGCATGAATAAGTAGGTGTACAGGTGTTCCTAATAAAGTGATAAATGAGCTTATATTACACATAGCTCTCAAACAAACCCAAACACCATCAAGTATCTCCATTTATACACAGTATAATTCAGTACATTTAAATATTGGTAAGTAACAAAGTCAAAATTATGATTCTTTGTGTTTAGTAATGGAAATATAATGATTAAAAGAGTGTTAGTAATAAGTAACTTAACTTATATATTTATCTACAAAAATGCATGAACTCTACCCTTTCTGGGCATCTACAGTATGTGTGACTTTAAAACACAAAATGTATGAACTTGAACTAGATATTCCAATTCAGTTACAAGGCAGAGGTTACTCCAGGCACATGCAAACAAGATTATATGAGATTACAGAAGCACTACAGTTCAAAGAGTTCAACCAAGCAGGGCTATGCTGGTACAGAACATGCAATGCATAGCGCTGATTGCAGGGACACAGTTTCACCAGGTTTCAAGATCAGAAGAGGATGAGAAGAGGAAGAGGAAGAGGTAGATCAATGGAATCTCTAGCAAAATGCCTTCTCTCTACGTTTCCAGCAGACAAATCTGTTTCTTTGTGAGAAAATCCAGGTCCTTCATTCACCTGGTGCAAAGGGAAATAGAGTGGAGCTAATTATAACCTTCTTTCCAAGTATTATATTCACTCACTGAGTATTACATGAGTGGCGCCTGCAGCACGGCTGTACGCACTGTGCATTCCATGAGCGCTCCGACTAATCTGAGAAACCGTTAATTACGTGAGACCCATATTTCTGTTGGCTGTTTAAAAATCAGAACTAATGATGCCCGCTTTGTGAATGAATCATTCTTTTAACTCGGTTCTTTTCAATGAATTGGCTAAACGTGCTTGCAAAACGGTCTGCATCAATTCACGATTCAGTCCGATTCATTCGGACCGCTCTCTCACTGAACAATTTGGAGTGGCTGCTCACAGTAAAACAGCATCAGGATACTTAAGAACAGTTATGCAATGCTTCTCTCAGAGTCACCAGAATTGAGTGCTTTGCTGTTATTTTTGCAATAATAATAATAATAATAATAATAATTAAAAAACAAATTCTACCCCTTGAGAAAATATATTAAGGGAATACTTAATATAGGGTAAACCTAAGGTATATTTCTTAGTCAGATTTCCGTTGCGTACCCTCAGATGAAATCCTGCAGGCACCCATAAATAAAACCATTGAAAAATAAAACAGATATGATACAAAATATTTACAAGATTTTCCATTACAAACATAGACAGTGTCATATATTGGATTAAATTGTTGAAATTTTTAAATTTAAATCTCTCTCAATTACAAATGATTAAATTTAAGAAGTCTAAGTTCTATAATGCAAGTTCTATTTCAATCACTGATCAACTACAATTTATATCTTGTAAACTTGAAAAACAGTATATGTCCATGATTAGGGTTGCAGTAGGAGTTTATTATATGGAAGGTATGTGTAGCTATAGCACATTACTCCATTGGATCTAGAGGGAGAGACACAGAGAGAGGGAGCCCATGGTTACTTATCTGCCAGCCAGTTCCTTCTTCAGACATGACCTAAAGGAAGTAAAACGCTCTACAGCCTTGTAGCCCTGCATGTAGTGAGAAAGGGAGAGAGAAAGAGAGAGAATGGATTTGTGCACGAAAAGAACAATGAAAGGGTATACTGAGCAGTGTACTCATAACTATATAAAAAAAATAATAATTTCATGCTACAGAAGAAAATTCCTGCTTTGCAGTGCAACATCACAACTCTTCAAAGAGTATCTTACATACATTTAACAATGGATTTCATATTTGACCTGATTATGATGATGACAAACCTTCAGGGAGCTAATAGATTACTGAGACATACTCAGCACTAGGTGGCACTGGAGTTGCAGTGATATTGTCTTGACACTGCCCAGTACCTGTTGCACTCAATGAAATCATTTCATGAGCACAGTTTTTTTTTTTTTTTTTTTTTTTTAACTAAGTTGACCTATTTCATATTGAAATAGTCAAATTTAAGGGCTTGTGCCTTTTTTTAAAGGCCAATAGGCTTTACTTTACGTCACAGTCATGAACTTTGATTTGCTAACAGTACTTACTAGTCAGTTGCTTTTGATACTAGGGAGAGGGACATTCTCATTCTAGTGAGCCTTTAATTGGACAAAAACGGTATAGTGCAAGATTAGTAATCAATATTTTGGGTCTCTTTTCCTGGAAGATAAAAAGACTGTGAGTTCTAAATGTGTATATCTGCTAAAAGTGAAATTTGCCATCTTTTAGGAATACACTAGCATACATATTACCTAACAACAGAAAACTGCCTTTTTTTAATGGGGTCTTTAATAATTACAGTATGTAGCAGAGAACCTTCTTTGTGTATTTAAGAAATTAAGACCAAATATTGTCTCTGTTTTTTTCTCACCCTGCCTCCACGGTGAAGCCGGTCCTTCATGATACCGATGAACTCTTTGTAACTAAGCTGATCATCATGATCCACGTCAAAGATCTTAAAGATGGTGTTAACCAGGTGACGGGTCAGCTTTAGGCCTGTGGCGACATACACCGCCCGTGCAAACTCATCTGAAAAAGTGGGAAAAATAGACTGATATGTTCGGAGGATAATTAATTGTACTCATTATAAAATAATTTAAAGTTCAACAAAACCACAAATCAATGTGCTAAGGAAAATCTTAACCAAAGATCATATGGCTAATCTAATCTGATTAGCAAATCTTTAGTGTTATTTATAGTATATTTTGAGCATTTTATACATGTACACCGATGTGCCAAAACATTATGACCACTTACAGGTGAAGCGAATAATGTTGATCATCTCCTAACATGGCCACATGTCAAGGTTTGGGTAGATTAGATGGTGAGTAAACAATCTCATAGTCAATGTGTTGAATGCAGGAGAAATGGGCAGGATTAAAGATCTGAGCAACTTTGACAAGGGCCAAATTGTAATGGCCAGATGACTGGGTCAGAGCATCTCTGAAATGGCAAGGCTTCTGGGGTGCTCCCAGTCAGCAGTGATGAGCACCTATTCACAGTGGTCAGAGGATTGACAAACCACAAACCGGCTAAAGGGTGTTGGGTGCCCAAGGCTAATCGATGCACGATTCATGTGGATGTCAATTTGACACATGCCACCACCTAAACATCGTTGCAGACCAGGTACACCCCTTCATGGCAATGGTATTCCCTGATGGCAGTGGCCTCTTTCAGCAGGATAATGCGCCCTGCCATACTACACACATTGTTTGGGAATGGTTTGTGGAACATAATGAGGAGTTCAAGGTGTTGCCCTGGCCTCCAAATCTCAATCCAATTGAGCATCTGTGGGATGTGCTGGACCAACAAGTCCGATCCACGGCGGCTCCACCTAGCAACTTACAGGACTTGAAGGACCTGCTGCTAATGTCTTGGTGCCAGATACCACAGGGCACCTTCAGGGGTCTTGTAGAGCCCATGCTTCGGTGGGTCAGCATGAGTGGTGGCATGCAGAGGACCAACAGCATATTAGGCATAATGTTCATATAATGGTCATAATGTTTTGGCTCATCAGTGTATTAGAGTAATAAATATCTCACCTTGTCCAATGGAACGGCAAGCAAAGTTGTACATCTGCATGGCAATGGCAAAGTCTTCAAGGTTATTGAGAAATTGAAAGAAAGACCTAAACTCATCAAAGGTGATGCCCTGTTCATTGAAAGGAAACATAAGCAAAAAAACAGAAATTAATTTATCTGAGACATCCAGTCTAACAAACAGTGTTGCCATTAAATATTACTGGTAGTACATTGCATTCCATTTCTAAGAAGATCTGTGAAAAATGGTATAATAAAAAATAAACGGACGGAATTCCACAAACATAATACCCAATTTCCTTCTATTTAATTTCACACTCAAATATACTATATATTAAACAGGCAAATGCATAAAATAGTCAAATCAAAATGTTGATATATGCAAAATGAAAACAGTCAGACGCTGTGCAACTCATGCTCGTTAGCTGATGCACGTTTAGCTGTTCGTGCTCTGCCAAACAGATATGGTCACTTCATTGCATTCAATGACACATGCAATGATGAAAGGCATGAGTCACTGTAAAGCACAGTCTCATAAACTTGTAAGCCTGTCTGAATGTGGAGAGGTGAAAACAAACAGCATGAGATCATAGATAGAAATCAGAGACATAACAGCAGGAACTCATGGTTTAACTCACAAAAGAACTCCACCAACTTCTTAAGAACTATTAGAACTAGATATTTTCCCTTCTTATTACATACTTGATTATGATTGGTCAATTGCTGCACTGCAGTCAAACCAATTTCCTACATAGCTATGCAGTCTCTGTATCTTCTCACATTATACAATATTTCACATCCATTTATTAATTTATTTAGTAAGTGGTGGTGTAATCTGCTTGTGTCAGGGTTTATTTTGCAATAATGAAAGGCTGACTGTACATTATTCCTTACATTGTCTTCACAATACAACAATGAGTCCAATAAGTGCTGACATACCATAATTAGACTATGCTGTACAACTATTTTTAAAAGAAAATTGGTAGCATTTTACATGAATGTTCCTTTTGTAACAAAATTCATAAAAAGGGTGACTTTCATGCAATACCTGCCAAATAGGGAGTAATTTTACCAAATTTTACATGCCAAATGAACCCCTTTATAAACCCTTAACAAAGGGGACATCAGTGTAAAGTGTTACCCCAAAAAAATATGATTAGATCTCAAAACAAGATCATCTGGTCTCAGGTCAGATTTTAAACCCTTTTACTGAGTGGGATAGATGTATTAACATATGGATAATGAGGCAGAAAATACCTCAACCAAACACAGGAAAAGAGGTTGCTGCGATTGTAATAGCTATGGTTATCTCTGTAAACCATTAGATTATTGCAATATACATTTATATTTATTACAGAAAACATCTTGTTGCAAATATGTATCTTTAACTACATCTTGGCATAAGGAAAATTAGTCAGTCAGTTTGTGAGTCTTTTTGAACAAATGATTAAAAGAACCAGTTGGTAAGAGTCATTTATGACTACACTGGATGCGCTGTCTGTTTTGATTCACTAAAAAGAACCGGTTCATGAATCGGACTACACTGGGTGGACATACTCAATAGAAAGACGTGTTTCCTTGCCATTATTTTGTGGTACATGGTCTTATAATTTCACCAACATTCAATTCAGACTGCAAATGACATTCACAACTTGGGAAAATATGTTTTCTTTTGCCATGGGATTGTAGATTCTGCAAGGAACTGATGTCGAAAAGTAAGTGCAGCAGCTTCTGTTTCATGATGTTTACAAACCTGTGCTTGAGCATAAAATCATCCATCTGCAGCACTGGTGCACTTTGGTCAGAGTGGAAGAAATGAGATTAAAGCATTTACATGCCTGTATGAAGCGATTAAAATAGGAGTACTCCGCATATCTTACCCCGCACATATCATTACTCTGATTATTAGCTTAATCGCAATAAAATAATCTCAGTATTACGTTTACATGAGCTTGATTTTAATTGCAGTATTGCCTTAATCACATTATAATTCCATAATGAGGGTGCTTGTAAAAACATGGCCATTGTTCTAGTTACACATTAGGCTTAGCTGGGGGTTAGTTAGGGTTAGGTTTAAGTTTAGGATTGATGTGGTGTATGTTTAAGACTGGATTTTGTTTGATTGAGTTCAGGACTTGGCACTTAAGGTGGAAAACAATAAAACACCATAAATTAGAGTTTAGGGTCTATTCTGTGGGAATTCCAGAGGAGGGTAAAGTCATTCTAGCCAAATGTGCAAACTGTGTCTAAGGGGCCCAAAACCTGATACCTTCAACATAAACAGATCTTGGAAAGAAGACGGAGATAAAGGAGAGCAGTCAGGCATGGAGAAACCTACATCAGGTGACCCTCTAAGACTGCATGACAATCTGTATTCAAATACTAACTTGGCCCCAAGCATATACACATGCATATACACACTTATCCTAGATGCCCATAAACCCACACAAATGCATTAATACAAATAATTAAGCTACTTGAAAATGTATGAATATCATACTATAGATAACAAAATATCAAACCATCTGCAAACAAATGATGCAGATCTTTTATCAGAACTAAGTTCATTTTGCAATTATTGCCATTTTTTTTGCAATTATTTTTGCCCTATTCGTTCCGAGGTCATTTTAGTGGATGTTTGAAGTCGGTCCCCCACAAGTTCACAGAGGTTTCCTAGCAGCATAACCACATAGTTCATCACAATTAACTGGACATGTTCCACTAAGTTTGACAACCAGAATGTGTCAAAATCCAATTTGTCTTAATTTTTAACAGTATGGGTCTGTTCCAAAATCTAGTGAGCTGCCTTGCTATCTCCTGCCTAAATAGGCAGCTGCCTTCTATGGCATCATCCAAACTGAAATTAAGTCTCACAAGAGACCGAATTGGAATACCCCTCATAGGCAGCAACTCTGTGCGTCATTCAAATAGCGCTTCTCATGTGCAGCGCATGGAAGACTCGGCTCACAAGTGATTTAATTTCTTGGAAAGTGTTTTTGTAGCTTTCTTTTATATATTTATTGATATTCCACTTGATTTGTAATTTTGTTATCTAATGCAATGACATTCATACATTTTTAAGTGTGGCTTATGTGTTCAAACGCTTTTCGGGCCACTATATATATGTAATGAACTATATGAATGAAAACTCTACAGTTTATCACTGTAATCTGCTCTCACAACAAGGTAATCTTGGCAAGCTGAAAGTAAATGGGAATTTACTTTCTTAAGCATATGTAAAAAGAGAAGGAAAAGAAAAAAATTGGAAATAAAAAGAATGTCAGATCACTCTGGCAGGGACAAACCTCTGGTTTCTTCCAGTGTGTGATTAAAAAGGGATGACAGAGAGCACACAAGAGCTGTTTGAACACTGCAGTGGAACATGAACCTAAAGAACTTGCCCTGTATCTCATGTGCACTTAATGAACATTATCAATACCCCTGTTAAAATTTGAGGTAAAATCAACATTAACAAATAGCCAAGAAGTTGATGTATTTTATACCACAGTAAAATTATTGTTAAACTAACTACAGTAGTTTACATATTGAATAATGACTTACAGTATCTGCTGTACTGTAAAATTAATTATGGTTGTTGTTTGTATGCCATATTAAAATACAGTATATAAGCCATACAGTAAAATTAATTACAGTAGTTGTTTACATGCTGTATATTAATTTACAGTGTGCATGCAATACTGTAGACTAACCACAGTAAGCACAGTTGTTTGTCATCAAAATTACTGTTAGTAAAGATATTAATCTCTATTAGTAGCAATCATGCCATAATGCAGAACAATTCTGTTATTATATATAAGTGGAATGAGACATCTACATGAACAAACACAATAAACTTTATGTATAAGTTTTCATGCTTTTCCCTATGTTTTAGACTCCGTTTACACCTGGTATTAAGATGCATTTCGGGTGATCCGATCACAAGTGGTCAGCATGAAATACAGGTGTAAACTGGGTGCATAGCGTTTTGTGATCGTATAAAAAAACAACACATACGGAGGTAGTCAAAAACCACATTTGACCACATCGCATTTGAGGTGTAAATGTTAATCCTGAATGTGCCCTGGACAGCAGTGAAGCACCACTCTTTATCTGTCATTCAACTGCAGTGCTGAAATAAGAGTCCAAATTAGCCGGATACGAGCGGCTTTAAAAGAAAATAACCATCAGATCTAAAAATGTGAAAAAACGCATACATACACAAGCTTGAGAACTTCACGGATCTTCAGTCTGTCTGATATTAACATGCAGGGACACAGATGAAAAGCATACACATCTGAAGCTCGTGTTAATACAGGTACTCCACTAAAACAATGGATAATTCTGCTCGAAATGTTGCATTTGTGCTTAGATTGAATTTGAAGTGCATCTAGGAGAAACACTGTGCCCGTTTCATTCGCATTTTCTTAGTCTTTTATGACAGTAACACACTGACATAGTGATTAATGTATGTCGCCATGATTTTAGAGACCCTCCCCTCGAAATCCGAACACAAGTGGTAAAAGGAGGTGCATTTAAGTGACCAGGTGTAAACAGCGATGTGTCACATGTGACCACATGTGATCGGATCACCTGATACGCATCTTCATACCAGATGTAAATGGGGTCTTAGTCGTCAGATACTAGGTTACAACAAGCTAAACAATTAAAGACCAGACAAAATAGCAACAGGCAAAAAAGATCCACAAAATAACATAATATTTGCCCCCAGATAATAGAATCAACTCAGTGACAGCCTGGGAGCAGCAGTTCTTTACTATACAAAGTGTGACTTTGACACTTGCTTCTTATATAAACATGATACTATTAAGAAGGAAGGCTGTTTGCAGGATGTAAACATTTACTGGTATTAGTTTGGAAGAGGTGAGACCAGAGAGACTAAAAGATTAAACTGCAGTTTACATGCAAGTGTCACACACAGGGCCGGCCTGAATTTTGTGAAGCCCTATAGGCGAAATCATGAAAATGGGACCCACCGGTTTGAAATTCATCATAACTTTAAAGCATCCATAGAACCATAGAACAGTAGAACATAGAACAGTAATAAAAAAAAAAAAAAAAAAAAAAAAGAGAAAGCACTAAAAAAATAAGCACTCTATAGAAGAAAAATAATGTGTCCAAGAACTTTTGTCCCAACATAAAGATGTTAGGGTAAAATGTATATGAATGTATAAGGGAAAGTGTGTATTTAAGGTGCTGTGATAGGTCAGCAAGCAACTTTACCCCGTTATGGCACAAGTGGCGCAAAGCACCTTTCAGCTGGTCTGCCCTTCACCCATCTCGAATGAGAAGAAGAACTTGACAAGTTCAATAGTAAACAACCATGAAATAACAATACGAATGACAAGCAAGAGAGGTCAATAGTGAGCAGATCAATAAAATAAAATGCGTCTCTCTACAAGCTGCAGCAGTGATGACAAGTGTGTTGTTGATTTGCTGAATGAGAAAATAAATATTCAAGATACTTTTACAAACTATTGCAATTCATCCGCTTGTATCTGATTGTATCAATTATCATACTCACCGTAAAAAAACGGTCTTTGTCAGTGCATGTATATTCCGTCCAGGTGTGAATTGGCTTCATAGGAATCCATTGTTTCTATTAAAAATGTTAATCGCGCTGAAAATTCACGTTTGGTGTAAAAAGCCTTAACACTTTACAAAAAAAGTTGTATTTGTTAACATAAGCAAATCCATTAGGTATCACAAACTAACAATAAACAATATAATTTTACAGCATTTATTAATCTTGGTTATTGTTAGGCCTAATTATAAAAATACAATTGTTTATTGTTTGTTCATTTTGGTTCATATTGCATTAACTAATGTTAACATATACAACTTTTTATAATAAAAATGTATTAGTATGTGTAGGAATTAACATTAACCAAGATTAATAAGTGCTGTAAAAGTACTGTTCATTGTTAGTTCATGTTGACTAACATAATGATCTAATGTTGACAAATACAACCGTATTGTACATTATACAAATTAAGAAAATGCTATTTAAAATAGTTTTAGATAAATAAAGTATGTCACAAAACTGCTGATAATGGTTGAAATCAATAAAAACAAAAGGTTGGCTAGAATATGCATGTGAAAAAGTTAAAATCGTCAATGTGGAAAAAAAATATTGTATAAATAAAATTACATATTTTAAATAGGGCCTACAAACACAACACTTAATAATAAATAAATAAAAAAAAAAAAAAAAAAAAAATAAAAATATATATATATATATATATATATATATATATATATATATATATATATATATATATATATATATATATATATAAACAAATAGAAATATATGTAAAGTATAAACATACCTCTTAGAGGGCAGATTTTGCAGATAGGATAGTTTGGATATTTTGCAGATGAATTGCTCATTTTTTTACTCAGTGTGAGTTTTTTGCGTCTTTATGTCGGCAGTGTCTGAATTCCTTTTCTAGTTTATTCTTGACAAAATGTGACAAGTTTCTGCCAACCTTTAACCTACGTAAGCCTCAAAGACTCAAATACCTGTAGCCACAATGAAATATTTTTCATGACTTATTTTCTGCATTTCTGTCAGATGTGAGCATTATTCAGCAAAGGATGCCATCTGTGTCTAATAATAGTGTGATAAGAAGTGCTTCCAGGCATTGCATTGCTGTATGAATAAATTATGCAAATGACTGTGTACTGCTTATAGCTTTAGTGTTAGCCGATTTTATATACCCTGCTGTTATTGTAATTGTTGTAACTTTCAGTTATTTTTCATTTGGTGATTATTCAGAGCTCATCTTATTCTTAACATGTTGTTTTTGGTTATTACTGTCATTGTGATTTGTTTGTTAAATGATAAGGTCTACACACGGTGATTATGCTGGAGTGTATAAATATGGAATTTCAAAATAATAAATGTGCACTTTTTTGACATCAGGGCCCTGGGTGGTCCCCTTTTTTTGCCTATAGGACAGGCCAGCCCTGGCCACACTCTATATAATTACAGTCTGCTGATGGGTTAGAGGAGCAATCAAGGGTGAATGACCACTCAAGGAGTGGGAATTTGTGTGTTCTCGAATTTTAGATAGAAGGGGTACATGTGTTAGGGAACAGAAGTTGTCTTTTTAACTGAATAACCCACATCAACTTTTAAACGCTTTGAGAGCTTTCTCATGGGCACAAAAGAAATGTCCCCTGAGCTTTGAACAAATAACCTTCTAAAGCTGATGGGAGGATGGCCAGATTGAGGGATGAAGTAAACGTGGGTAAGTTAGAGGAGTGAAACTGTAAGTGGGGGGAGGTGGTCATCACAGTAGTCCTACACCTACCCTTTCAAATAAGTTTTGCGGCTAGATGGGGTTACTCTTTACCTTTTCATCAGGTATGCACTGACGCACATTCTCCAGATAGCTGCGGATATCCTCTACATTAGTGTATCGCAACAAGATTCGGGCGAAGTCCTCCTCACTGATGGTGGTCATGCCTTTAGAATAGGTCAGGAACTCAATCTCCAACATCTCAGTCTGCAGATTATCCATGAATCTGAAAAAGGGCAACAATAACTGTGTGCATGCCCATTAATATGCTGTTATTAATCAGAAATTGGTCATATTCCAATTATGTATGCGTCATGGAAACATATTAACCTTATTACCAAAACCTGATTAATCCTATATTACGGTTTCTAGAAATGTATACAAAACAGTAGGCATGTGCCATGTATCAATCTGAATTTTTGTTCATATAAATACTTTATCCAGAATATCCACCATAACAGAACATTCATTTATACCTGCACATGTCCAAACAAAGGTAATCTTAATGATATTAGAGACAGACAGTTGCGGAAAGTCAAGCTTTTGAAGAAACACATTTTGGAAGTGAGGAAGAGACTCTGTCTCTCTCTCTCTCTCTCTCTCTTTCTCTCTTTAACTTACATTAATAAATCATAACCTACATTTTGCTTGTAAGTTACTGACCAAAATTAATTCAGCTTTAATTGGCAAGAGCAAGAATCTACAGTAGTTTCAGAGGAGAATAGCATGAAAAAACGTACATGGCAAGTTCTTTCAAAGTATGCTGATTACATGTGGTATATTCCAAAAGCTGTATTATTAAAAGCTATATTACTATATTACTAAAAGCTGTAAAAATTATAATCAGATTACAGTTACTGACTTTTAATAAAAGTAATTACTTTTAAGTACATTACTCTGATTACAAATATTTCTATAAAATATTATTTATGTGTAATACAATTAAAATGTGAATTCATATGTTCATACGTATGTCTGTATGTGTTTCTGTGACAGCTGATGGGTGTGCGAACAAGGAGAAAATATACATTATTTTGAATCTGATGAGCGAATAAAAACAAAAACAATTTGTGACAAGTGTTTTAGAAAGTAACTTAAAATTAAAGTAATCAGTAATGTGATTACTTTTCCAATGACGTAATCAGTAGTAAACTAATTAGTCTTTTTTTGGTTATTTGAGTGGCCCGTCCAGCCCAACACAGCTACATTGACACGACAAATGGTGTGAGTTCAGGGCAGGTGTATCTGTTTGTACAACAATGGAAAATAGGGAAGTTTTCTGGAGCCTGTTTGAAAACAGTGATTATTTTTGCAAAAAAAAAAAAACAAACAAAAAAAACAATTACACACTTCAACTTTAAATCCAAGCCTTCATACCTGTAAAAGTCATCAAATGTTAGCTCCGCCTTTCCCTTCTTGCCAAAGAAGTGCACAAGCAGAGTGGTGTCAATCATCATGTTTTCATCGGCACGCTGCCATTGGTGATGAGTGGCAGTAAAGAGGGCAAGACAAGAAAAGAAAACAATATTAAAAATCCTGCAGATCTTAGAATAAGAAAGCAGTCTGTCATAGGCGAGATATTTAGGGTAGCAGTCATCCAGCACCTGAAAAAGTGCATACATCTTGCTTTTTTCCTCAGAGTTCACAGTTCTGAGCAGACGTGCAGATCTTTATACCATCAGTGTGCAAGAACAGCACAAGTTAACTATTTTTATAAGGTTCATCAGGTATAAAGATCGTCTCGGTAATGTGAAGCGTAACCCTGGTTCCCTAAGTGGGAACGAGATGCTGCGTAATCACATTGGGACACACCTTAAGTGTCATGTGGTCTGAAGCCCTTATATAATCACGGCAATTTATTGGATGATGGCGCTTAAGCGATGCCCCTAGGGAGCTACGTCACAGGCTCCATAGAGGCGCTCGCTTCGTGCCATCGAGTCAGATTTCTGCATGAAGGCACAAGCCTAAGCAGCTGCTAAACAGTATTGCCAGCTTATGCAGCATCTCGTTTCCACTCAGGGAACCAGGGTTATGCTTCATGTAACCGAGACGTTCCCTTTCGTAGAAACTCAAGCTGCGTAATCACATTGGGATCGATATACATTCACACCATGCAAACAGTAGCAAACTGTCTATGCCTGTGCGGCAAGCATATAGCAGCGCACAAGCAAGCTAAAGCATCTGAATGAAACAGAAGGAATTATGAGTTTATTCCTGTTCCAACAGAGAGAACCTGCTAAGCAGGAGTCAAACCCTCGTCCAGATTATAAAATCTAACAAATGTATGTGGAGAGGACCATCTTGCCGCCACACAAATGTCCTCCAAGGACACACCTCTAGTCAAAGCCCATGAGGATGCCATGCTCCTCGTAGAATGAGCTCGAATACCCGAAGGCAAGGTAAACCGCGTGCTTCATAAGCACTTGAAATTGCATCAACTAGCCAATGAGAATTTTTCTTTGCTTGGACACCGAAATGCTCCTGTTGCGGCCATCAAAGCACAAAAACAACTGCTCTGACTTACGCCACTGGCTAGTACGGTCAACATAAACTAGCAGCGCTTGAACTGGGCAAAGCATATGCAATCTTTCATGCTCCTCCGACTCAAACGGGGGAGGATAGAAAGCCTAAAAATTAATAGTCTGCAAGCAAAATGATGTAGAAACGACCTTGGGCAAATAGCCCAAGCGAGGTCTTAACACCACCCTTGAATACCCTGGTGCAAAATCCATACATAAGAGATTAATCGACAGGGCATGCAAATCACTAACCCTTTAAAACGATGCCAATACCACCAGCAGGGCCTTTTAAGAGTCAGAAACTTATCAGCGACTGTTGCCATGGGCTTAAATGAGAGTGCCTCTAAAACAGATAAATTCCATAAAGGAACGGAGACGGAATGAAAATGTCTAAGCCTGTGTACCCCGTGCATAAAATGGAAAACAAGAGAATGTCTACCGACAGAGACTTAATTGATCAGCGCATGCTCAGCCACTATAGTGGCAACATAGACTTTAAGCATTGCTGGGGCAACCCCGGCCCCAAAACGCTCTTGCAAAGAATCCAGCAATGCACCAACAGGGCAGTGAATTGGATCTTCACCTCGCGCTGTACACCAAGAAGCAAAAATATGCCACTTGAACGTATAAAGCTCCCTAGTTGATGGAGCTCTAGCATTCAGAATGGTATCAACCACGGCAGGGGATAACCCATCATTCAAAAGAGAACCCCTTGATGGGCCATACCCATAACTTCCACAAGTCTGGCTGGGGGTGCCAAATACTGCCCCGAGCCTGAGACAACATGTCTGTTCTGACAGGAATCTCCCAAGGGACTTTCTCCAGGAGAGAGACCAGAGTCGAAAACCATACTTGCCACTAACAGAAGCCGAACCCGATCTTCCCGAACTCTCTGCAGAACTGCGTGTAGGAGACTGATAAGTGGAAATGCATAAAGATGCATTGTCAGCCACTGATGCACCAACGCATCAATGCCCAGAGGTCACTTGAAGCGAACAGATCCAGTTCCACTCTGCCGAACCTTCTCCAGATTTGTTCCATAATCTGAGGATGTAGTGTCCACTCTCCGGGTATCAAGCCCCATCTGGACAGGAGATCTGTCCCCAAATTCAACCAGCCCGGAACATGCATGGCTCGTAGAGACCGCAGTTTGACCCGTGCCCACAGAAGAATGCAATATGCCAGCCTCAGCATGGCATGAGAACACACTCCTCCCTGGCGATTGAAGTAGGACACCACTGTTCTGTTGTCCGACCAGATAAGGACATGGCTGCCCTGAATCTCCAGGTGGAAAAATTTTAATGGCAGCAGCACCTTGAACATCTCCAGACAGTTTATGTGCCAATATTGCCGCTGGCCTGTCCAAACCCCGTAGGCTAGACGATCCTCATATACAGTAGCCCAACCCGTGGAAGAGGCGTATGTCATTATAACTTTGCGGCAACACACCTGTCCCAACGGATTGCCTGACAACAGAAGGCGGGTCCGTTTCCATATTAACAGAATTCGGTAGCACCCACGCATCACTTTGAAGAGACAGAATGCATGCGTCAGTGGTTGAAGTCCCTTTGTGGAGTTCATCCAGCACTGACAAGGTCTCGCATGCAACATGCCCAGGGGAATGACTGTGAAATGTTGTCGCAGGGAGAACACGTCCCTAACTGAACATTGCTAGACACTCTTGTCTAGGTTTACACACAGCCCTAGATTGCTCATATGGCTGAGAATGACATCTCAATGCTGGGCAGCCAAAGTCTCTGAGTGAGCTAGCACCAATCAATCATCAAGATAATTCAAAATGCAGATGCCCTGAAGCCTCAAGCGTGTCAAAGTCACATCTATGCATTTTGTGAAAGTGCATGGTACCAGAGCAAGTCCGAATGGAAGGATGCAAAATTGATACGCTATTCTCCCGAAAGCGAATCTGAGAAAGCACCTGTGCTTCGGTGCAATCTGAATATGGAAATAAGCATCCTTCAAATCTATTGTCAAAAACCAGTCCCCCGGCTACACTTGTTACATTATTTGCTTCTTCGTCAGCATTCTGAATTGACATTTCATTAGTTTGGAATTCAAACATCTCAAATCCAGAATGGATGGTAAGCTGCCTTCTTTTTTCGGGACCATAAAATAACGGCTGTAAAAGCTGTACTCTCTCTGAGAAGGGGGAATCTCCTCTATTGCCCATTTTTCTAAGAGAGAATACATTTCCAGAATCAAAAAGCAGCTCACGAACAGAAACGTCTGTAGGAACAACCCAGTTGAACACCGATGGTGTTGAATTGAATTGAACTACATAACCATGCTTTATCGTTCGAAGTACCCAGTTTGAAATGCCCTTTAGCTGCTGCCAAGCCGACAGACGGGCAGAGAGAGGGATTAATGCATGGCTTTTGCCTACAACCACTAGATGGCATGCTTGACTTACTTTTGGCGACTGCCCCCTGAACTAGTGGCACAGTGAAGGGAAGCCTTCATTCCTCTACTACTGAGGCTGGTTGAAGGAAATTTGATTAAGGTTTATGCCTTTATTGTATTCAGGCATAAAATATGAGTGGCCTGAGATGCCTTTGCAGCAGGGACGCTGACAGAATAAACCTTTTCCCTGGTATTTTGAATGGGGAAAACTTTAATGGCCCCAGCATTCTTTATGGGGGACAATGTGCGGTGCTTATGTTTACTGTGTGTTTTGTGTACACTTGTGTTTGATGAACATTGAATTCCGTTATGCATGTCTCCAGACCCTTGGTCATGGAGACAGAGGCTGAATTCGGAATGTGAGTTTTTAATGTTTGCTCCCAGCGCAAGCTGTGGGGGGGGACTGAACTATATTCTGCCTATCGGGTGTTCGAAGCGTGAACAACGGCGAACTCAACCCGATACCCGATAACGACACGGATACATTTGTACGGTCTGGATTCGTTCACCGAATTGGGGCTTACCCTTCGTTTCACTGCAAGTCCGTCAGGCTCGCTTCTGGTGTCCTGCCAGCCATTTAAAAGGGGCTGGTCCAACATCCAAATGCCTACAAGGACATACCTGTGATAGCGGGAATGAATGAGGATCCCAATCCTTCTGACGGGGTGCAAAACTCGTGTCTGGTGCCTTATGCAGCTCTCTGGTGGGACGTTGCGAAGATACCAAACGTGAAAGCACCAGTGCTGCGGTGGACTTTTCTCTCTCTCTGTGAGGAAGCATCTGCTGGAATGCAGCAGTGTGCTGTTTCACAGCATGGAATATTTCCACCACCGATTGGACTGCATCACTGAACAGTCCGGATTGTGACACAGGGGTGTTCATTAGAAATGCCTTGTCCTTGTCACGAATATCTTTGAGCGTAAGCCACAGATTGCATTCCACTGCCACAAGGCCCGCCATGTTCTGACCAACAGCACGAGCAATATGGTAGCTCTTAGCACCAAATAAGAAGCTTGGCGCAGTTCCTTGATGGCCTCAGCATTCAGTCCAGCTCCATCGTCTAAATCCCTCATAAAATGGGCCTGGTAGGCTTGCAAAACTGCCAGCATGTGCAAAGCCGAAACTGCCTGGCCGAAGCCTGATAGGCCTTGCTCAACAAGGACAATGTAACTTTGAGGGAAGCTTAGGCCTCGATTTCCATGTGGTCACCGAAACAGGAGAGAAATGGGCAGCCAGTGTCTCTTCCATCGCCAGGACCGGAGTATATCCATGGTCGGAAGCTCGACACACATTAGAAAACTCTGAGGCCGATTGATTCATAATCCTGGCCGAATAAGGTTGATCCCCGGACTTTGAAAAATTGCGATGGAGGTCCAGGGAAAAAAGGAGCAGCCTACAAGGCATAGCTGCATGCTGTCCCACTAAAAACAGTCCAAATCGATTTCTGATCCTCAGACTGCGCTTAATCTGGCCAATCCAGGTGCAATTTTTCCACTGTACGTGTAATAAACTCCAGAAATTCCATGTAAGTTGCCAAAGGTCTGGAAATCCGACCGCTAGGAGGCAAGGCTTCAGCCTGGCTGCTGGTGAGATCCTCGGAATCCGATGATGCCATAGATATGGCGTCCTCATCCTCAGAACTGAAGGAAACTGCAGTACGGGCCTCAGGGCTAGGATGCAAATGCCCACGTGTAAACTCCACGGGAGAACGTTTAGCCGAATCCGGGGAGAGTGACAGAGAGAACCGTAGGTCAGCCTGCTGCTCAACTCCCATCTCCTCACCGTCTGTGCCAGCCTCCTATGAGTCAAACGGCTGCATGGCGCTGGCAGACACGCGGTCTGCACCAGCACGTGGCTTGACCGAATTTCCAAAGGAGACGAGCCTTTCACGGAGTGTCCTGACGTTCATTAAATCACACTATGGGCAATAGAACCCTCCACTGTGGCTCAACCCAGACAGGCAATACACATGTCGTGGGAATCTTCAACAATGATGAACCACATGCACAGAGGTAAGCACTTCCTAAATTCCATCCTGTGTTGCCACTCAAAAGAGAGAATAATAATGATCCTAGCTTCGATGTGAGTCATTGGTACAACAAGGGCCAGACGAGATCGTACACTGAAGAACAGAATATCTGACTCGATGGCACAGAGCGAGCGCCTTTATGGAGCCCTTGACGCAGCTCCCTAGGGGCGTCGCTTAAGTGCCATCAGCCAATAAATTGGTGTGATTATATAAGGGCTTCAGACCACGTGACACTCAGGGCATGTCCCAATGTGATTACGCAGCTTGAGTTCCTACGAAAGGGAACATCTATTAGACTTAAACTGAAACACAAACAATCAAAGAGCAATGATACACAGAAATACACACACACATGCCAGTTGTGTACACATACAAAAACAAGACAAAACAAAAGCAAAGACACACAAAGCATCCACATTGCATGCATTTCTGTAGCAAACTTCCAAACATAGTATCTGCAGCGTGTAACGTGAATAAAATGCACAGATGTGAGCAGATTCCACCTTTTTTTTTTTTTTTTTTTGAGGACAGAATCTTTTGCATGTTTATAACTCTTAAGATTAATTTGAGCAATTATGAGCCACGAAAGTGTTAAAATAAAAATAAAACAGCCTTCCCTTTTCAATAGAGCTTAGAAAAAGGTGTTCATGTTGTTCATTCAACAATAAAAAAGCTTTTGCCAGTGGCATGGCATCCAAGAAACTGAAAGAAGGGAACTGAAATGTGACAAGCCAGGTTAGGTTGTTTTTTCTGTATCCATGCTTCACTCCCCATCTGCAACAGGATCCTATCATGCTGAAACTTGGTGACAGTGTTGGGGAGTAACTAACCAATAGTTTTCAGTAGCATGATAGTTGCTCTGCTTTTTTCAAAAAAGATTTTCCAGTAACACGCAACTGCTTCTAACGAGTTGTGGTGTGTAGCTTGACAAAATGTTAAATCACTAGTTTTGTCACATTTAATTACATCGGAAGCAAGCTAAGGCAATAATCCAACATGTTCTTTTAAATGTCCACTGTCTTTGTCTGACAAGTAGCATTGGGAAGGCAGAATCATTTTAGTGAGTCGGTTAGTTTGGGTTAAAATAAATCAATTTAAAAAAAAAATAAAAAAAATTCACGATTCATTCGAGCTTGATAAACAAGATAAAATCACAATATTTCTTACAATAATATTACAATTTTACAATGCTTTTTGCCTCAGTTATTTTAAATTCTTTAAAATAGTTAGCTTAACTGTAGTCATAGTAGTTTTTCAAAGTAGCTTCCCCAACACTGCTTCATGATAACAGGCATAAACTCCAAACATATTTTGTTCCTGGTTATTGGCATCAATCAAGCGAACCAGAATGCAAGTCCATGCCACTGCTGTACCTCTAGCTTAAAATCCTATCGATGGTGATACAATCAGAGGAACGTTATAGAGAGAGAAAGAATGGTTCTATTTCACAAGTCAGATCCTCAACTCATACACATATTGCAGATGTTTGCTGTGTTATCCACAGAGAAAAGTGTCAAAAATTACATAAAAAAGGAGAAAAGTGAATGTCTATGAAACCCATTTAACGCTAAGGTTAGGTTATATAACTGCTCTAAGATCTGCCTGTTGAAATGCTGTTGAGTACCTCAGTCAATAATTTTGACATGAACATAAACCGTCTTTACAGTAATGCACTTACAATGGACGTCTATGGTGAAAGGCATTCCAGTGGGATAAAGGAATATTCCGTGTTGAATTCAGGTTAGATAACAGCACAGAATTTGTGGCATAATATTGATTACCACAAAAATTAACTTAGACTTGTCCATCCTTTTCTTAAAAAAAAAAGAAAAAGAAAATCTGGGTTACGGTGAGGCACTTGCAATGGAAGTGAATGTTGCCAATCCATAAACGTTAAAATACTCACTGTTTCAAAAGTAAAGCCATAACACATAAACAATATGCATGTTAACATGATGGTAATGTGACAAAATCACTTACTAACTTTTTCTGTGTAAAGTTATATCCAATTTTACAACTATGTTTCCATGATGAACGCCATAAACCATAAAACGACGGTAAAATTTACAGCACACACTATACAAGTTTTAACAGAGTAATTCATCTGTGCTTTTATAAAATTATGACTTTGAACCGTCCACATTCACTTCCATTGTAAGAGCCTCACTGTAACCTCGATTTTTGTTTTTTATTTTTTAAAGAAAAGGAGGGACGAGTATAAAATATTTTTTTCTTGCTTAAAATGGGCAGCATTGTTAAAGCACTTATATTAATTCTTCCACATCATTATTTGTTTAAGCTGTAAAGTCATCATCCTTTTAGCCTTATGGGTTTTTCTCTTGGTAAAATAGTCTCTTTCTGGTATCATTGCGTTTGTGGCGGTTACCAATTTGTAAATGACTAGATATAACTTTAACAGACAAGGTTAATAAGCAATTTCATTAAACTAGTCTCATGTTAACACATATAATGTTTAAGCCTTGCAGCTATAAATTCAATAAAATGTGAATTTTAATATCTATCTCAGTAAAATGCCTTGCCCCCTAGATTTCTTTTGTAAGAGCATTACTATACACACAGTTTTTGCTTGTTCTTCATTGAAAGACCAGCTCAGTTTATTTCTGTTGTAAGTCATGTCTTCCTTCCTATAGATATACAGTATGCTTATTTTTTCTTCTTCTGAAACATATATAGCTGTTTTCCCACTTCATTGCATCATCAGTCTCCTGGAAGTGTGACATCACAACACCATGGTTACAGGAAACCATTAATGTGAGGTCATCATTACATCATCATTACACCACAGCCATACCCACTTGACTTAGACATCCCTTGAGGCATTTTACTCTTTGATCAAAAAACAGATGTAAAAACAGTGATTACTGCTGTAGAATTCTAAGATGAGTTACCCGAATCACACTTACACACATGCTAGCATGCATGCGCTACACACAAACATCCTTTACCCATCAAAGTCTGGGACCGTGCAGTTGTCAACTCAGACAAACAGCCCTGTCTAACTGCTGTGTCATCTGAGGAAGCCGAACTGAAATTACCCTCTCATTGTGAATAACAGACAAAGTAAATACAGGGCATCTGCACACAATCATTAAACTACTGCTTCCTAAACGCCCTCTATTAGCCATCAGAACGCAAACACACTGGCAGGTTGAATAGACGTATTCCGAACTGGTGGACAAACAAAGGTCTAATGTGCCTTTCTAAGTGTGGGTTTGGTTTAGAGATCAATAACAAGCAGTTGTGAGCAGTTTAAATTATATGCTGTTATTAGTCACAGCTGAACCAATTCAAATATAGCACAAAAAGTACAAACAAATAAAAAATAAACATTAAAATATATAGATTAACATTACCGAAACGATTAAAAGAATAATTCACTCTGTTCTGTTATGTTTAAATCACCCTCATGTCATTTAAAACCCCTGTGACTTTTCTTAAAAAAGGAGATATTTTGCAGAATGTTAATGCTGCTCTTTTCCATAAAATGAAATCAGACAGTGACAAGGAGCTGTAAAGACAAAAAGTACAGGAAAAAATAACATACAGTAAAAGCATTCTATACAACTTGGATGCTACTATTCCGAATCTTCTTAAGCCCTACATTAGCTTTGTGTGAGGAGAAGACTAAAATTTCAGTCATTATATTTAAAAAAATCGCTTCATGCTATTATCTGGAAGCATCTGGAAGCATCAGCAATCAATTTTCTAACAGTTCAACAGTTAATGTCCAATAGATGGATAAAAAGAGGAATGAAACTGATTTTAAAGACAATAACAAAAGGATTTATCTAGGTCCTTAAATTACAATGACCATGAGATGATGTTAAGAGGGATGCAGGGTTGAGAATCTAAAATCTATTTTGTTCTATTTTTTTTTTTCCAGGTCAGATAAGCATTGTGTTAGGGATGGATAGGGGTGAATAAATAAAATGGGATGAGGACAGGAGGACAGAGGACTATGGCTGTACCTCTGCCAGGTCAGAAAAGAGGGCTTGGCTCGCGCCACGTCTCAGCATGTCCCAGTAGCTCCTGGGCACAAACTCCTGACTGTCTTTTTTTAGCACCTGCAGAGGGGTTAGCATGAGATGGAAAGCTGTTATCATGTAAGCCTCTATAGTGTCTTGTAGCTTCTTAGTCCTCTCAGTCCATGAAGAAAATATTGCAACTATATAAACTAAAACCAATCAAATATATGAAGATTGGGGGACTGTAATCTTTCTCTCATATGTAGCATTGGGAAACCAAAATCATTTAAGTTAATTGGTCCTTTTGGACAGTTTATGTAAATGAACCAGTTAAAAGAAACAATTCACTTATATTTAGCATTGGGCACTCCAATTCAGTCAGTTCAATTGAGTGGTTCATGTAAACACATGATTCACTAATTCACAAAGTCTCTGTGCAGCATTATAGGGACTTTGTCAGAAGTCACTTTCTTAATTTTTTAAGCAAAGTGTTTAGTTAATTGCTGCATGTTAACAATGCAGTATATTTTGAATCAGTTACATAAAATACAACCTAGTCTCATAGAATGAACGTTACTATAACTTTTTACTGTTTACGTTTTACTTATTAAAACCTCCATCTAATATTCACCTTAAAAAACGTGTCTTATTACGACACCATTTCACTTTTGGTGCCCCCCGCTGGACATTTCACTGGGAAACTGCAGCCAAACGTCTAATAAGGCACATTATTTCGTTTGGCAAAAATGTTGCCACAGTCAAGTAATTTTCATGAGACCAGGCTGATAAAATAGGGTGTTTTCTACAGTTTTATTAGTTTAGATTAATCATGTATAGAAGTAAAAAAAAAGTCTCACCCTAATTAAATATATATATCCAATGTAATAGACATGTGATTGTTATATAAAACTATTTTTTTTTTAATTTTTTTTTTTATATAGCTTCAATGTATTTAGCTACTTTTTGTCAGTAACTTGTAGTATAGCTAACTGCTTTTTTAAAAGAGCAGGTTGTAGGTTGGGAAGCAACAATTTCAAAGCTTTCCCAACATGGATAGTTCAGATGTGTTCACTATTGCAGAATCAAATAAAAATGTAAAACAATTTATACCACAGCATTGTTGAATCTTTGATTCTGATTGGTTGACACATGTCCAAGGATCTACAGTATTACTGTATGGCTATGCAGTAGTTCTAGGGTAGTGTAATGACAGGTATGGCTATTTAAAAATTAAGGAATTAATACATCCTTGGATATGTAACTTGATTAACCATACATACACACACACACATATAAAATATATATGAAATGTATTTTTCTCATCAGTCTTCATCAGCTGTGAGGAATCAGTCAAATGGACACAGGCACTTCTTTCTACTTTCTAGGACACAAATTTCTCTCTGTAACACTCCCTGTCTGAGACACAGCTATACAGATTTGTCCAAACATCACAGAACCACCAGCTCAGGAATATGAGTGAATGTGTGTATGTGTGGGCAGGTTCGGGTGGTTTACGAGGACATTTTTTTAGGTTACAAACTGGTAATTACAAGGGTATTATGCTATAAATGTGGTTTATGAGGACATTTCTAGTGTCTCCATAATTAAAATCGCTTAAAAAACATACTAAAATATGTTTTTTTGAAAATATAAAAATGCAGAAAGTTTTTTTTTGTGAGGGTTAGGTTTAGGTGCAGGGTTAGGGTTAGGGGTTAGAATCAATAGATCATACAGTATAAAAATTATTATGTCTATGGAGTGTCCTCATATGGATAGCTGCACCAACGTGTGTGTGTGTGTGTGTGTGTGTGTGTGTGTGTGTGTGCGCGCACATGTGCAGGTGAATCGCAAGAAAATACTGTATGTCAAGGTCGTATTTTAAATAAATAAATAAATAAAATGTTGCACTGAAAGTACTACCATGTACTACCTTGATGTAAAATGCTTTTAAATAAAATTTAAGTAACATATTATTTTTTTGCAATACAATAGAGTAAGGTTTATAGTAATGACAGTAGGATGAATGTTCTTAATTTTTGTGAAAACAATGCCAAAAATAAATAAAAAAATACATCTTAATGGTCATAAAAATATGCTTATTTTTCATTACAGTTCTAAGTTCTTATTCCTTTATATTACTTAATATTTTGTAGTGAAATATGACCAAGACATGTTCTTGACAGGTTCATGAGATTCAGAGAGAGTGATGGAGGAAATATCCATTTAATGTAAGTACATTTTCAGTGCCAGCTCAATAGAAAACACATTTGCACCAACAACTCCACCCACTCTTAACCAGACCTAAACCATGCCTGCTCTTTATAGTCCACTGATGATGTTTTAACTGATATGGTGTGTTTAAAGAACAAATCAATAAGAATCAAATCACACTGATTGTGGCGAAACTCCCACATGCTCTCTGACCTCTGAGGTCCACTCCAGCACCCTCAACATTTCATTCAGTCATCTGTAGATCTCTCTCATTCTCCCATCATTGCAAAATTCACACAGAGGTTATAGTTCAGGTCAGAGGCCCAGAGGCGATACATACGCTGTTCACTGGGGCAACCTGATATCCATAGAGCTGCATACTCTACACAGAGACAAGAGGAGAGGTCACAGCATGTGGAAGAGGGGATAAGAAGGACAGGAAGGAGAAAGTGAGATAAGAAGTGATGGACAAGACAGGTTAAACATGCAAAGAGAAGAAAGTGGTTTAAAGGGATTGTTCACCCAATATTCTGTCCTGTTTACTCACCCTCTCTTAAACACAAAAGGAGATGTTTATCAGAATACAGTATCAGTCACCATTCAGTTTTCGATCTTTTGTCCATTCGCTGAAAGTGAATGGTGGCTGAGACTGAACATTCTGCATTTTGTGTTCCAGAAAGTAAGGTATATGGGTTTGGAACAACATGAGGGTGAGTTAATGATGACATATTTTCTATTTTTGGGTGAACTATCCCTTTAATAAATATGACAGCAGGCACACTTTCACAAGGTTTCAAGAGGGGTAGCAAGATTGGTTTCCTCTCAGACAGCCCTTGATAAACTGGACAAATGAATGAGATAAGAAGATTTATGCATTGAAGAAAACAAATCCAGACATAAGTCTAGAGAAGGTGCACAGTGGTTGGCCAATTAAATTAACTGTTTTTATGATATATATGGGACTTTAAATATTGAATATATAACTATTTTTACATTTTCTAAAGAAAATGTCAGTGGTGCTTGCCTGTGCAAAGCTTTCTGCCTCAATGCTAGGGTGTTTTGGTGGTTGCCAGTGACTGCTTTTTGGCCCAAGTCGAAAGCCTCTATTATATTCTAATTCCTATTTTGCATCCCTCCTTCAATGTAAATTTATGGGATTTTTTTTTTTTTTACTCATTTTATTTTCTGCCTGGCAAATGTTCAATTACTTAGAAAAATAATAGTATCATTCATGTCTGTAGCACAAATAGTGCAGGACTGATGTAAACACAGAAGTTTGTGCTTAGAGTTAGGTGCAGGGTTGGGAAGGTGACTTTTAAAAAGTATTCCTCCACAGATTACAGAATACATGCTGTAAAATGTAATTTGTAACATTCCGTTCGATTACTCAAGGTCAGTAACGTAATCTAAATACTTTGGATTATTTTTTCAGTACTGGCACATTTTTTTCACTTGTTTTGACTATAAACAAGTAAATAAAGTAAGAAAATACACTTCACTGTAAAAATACATTCTCAGAAAAAAAAAGCCTAAATATCTTATGCAGTTTTGCTCCCCAAATGTATATCTTATTTTAAGTTTTTTAAAAAATATATTTTTACAGGAAAAATAATATTTAAATTCTCATTAAGAACAAAATTTTTGCAGTTCATCTTTGCCCTTATATCAAAGGTCTTACTAGAGAAAATAAGAAAATTATGCTCTAACATGAATTTTATTCATAGAATTCATTATAAAATATAATCGTGCCTGGTAACAGATGTACATAAAGGCAAGAAATAGAATTTTAGCTTAGCATAAAGCTAAATGTTTACATGACAATTTACACATATTTTTGCTGCTCAGTAGTTCAAAACCCCACACAAAGTATACACAACGACACCCTTTTCTAATCGGATGTGAATTCTGTTCATAGAATGAGGCAAACAATATATTATTTGTAGATTTCTATTCGATGTTAAAGGCTAGATTGGTTAGCATTTATTGTAAAAATACCCATAAAAAACATTGACAAGGCAAGTAATCGCGTATTTATTGGATTTATGTTTCATCTGTCAAAGCGTTTCTAACTGTTTGTTAGGCTGTAGAAACACGATGTAGCTACTCTATTAAGCTCCCAAGGGAAAGTTCCTCAATGACGTCATATCCACCTTTTCACTTACAACAGTTTGAAAGCACTCGTATTACTGAAGCAAATAATAAGAAAGTGTTTCACCGCTGTTTAAAAGCATATCGCATCATTTACACTGGTAGCCAAATGTTTGGAATAATGTACAGATTTTGCTCTTATGGAAAGAAATTGGTACATTTATTCAACAAAGTGGCATTCAACTGATCACTATAGTTACTGTATAGGACATTCACGTGAAAAGTTACTATTACAATTTGATTTTTTTTTTTCAGAACTTCTTAAACTACTTCAGAGTTCTCATCAAAAAATCCTCCATTTGCAGCAATGATAGCTTTGCAGATCCTTGGCATTCTAGCTGTCAGTTTGTCCAGATACTCAGGTGACATTTCACCCCACGCTTCCTGTAGCACTTGCCATAGATGTGGCTGTCTTGTCGGGCACTTCTCATGCACCTTACAGTCTAGCTGATCCCACAAAAGCTCAACGGGGTTAAGATCCATAACACTCTTTTCCAATTATCTGTTGTCCAATGTCTGAGTTTCTTTGTCCACTCTAACCTTTTCTTTTTGATTTCTGTTTCAAAAGTGGCTTTTTCTTTGCAATTCTTCCCATAAGGCCTGCACCCCTGAGTCTTCTCTTTACTGTTGTACATGAAACTGGTGTTGAGGGGGTAGAATTCAATAAAGCTGTCAGCTGAGGACATGTGAGGTGTCTATTTCTCAAACTAGAGACTCTGATGTACTTATCCTCTTTGTTTAGTTGTACATCTGGGCCTTCCACATCTCTTTCTGTCCTTGTTAGAGCCAGTTGTCCTTTGTCTTTGAAGACTGTAGTGTACACCTTTGTATGAAATCTTCAGTTTTTTGGCAATTTCAAGCATTGTATAGCTCAAAACTCACCTCAAAACAGTTACTGACTGATGAGTTTCTAGAGAAAGCTGTTTCTTTTTTGCCATTTTTGACCTAATATTGACCTTAAGACATGCCAGTCTATTGCATACTGTGGCAACTCAACAACAAACACAAAGACAATGTTAAGCTTCATTTAACGAACCAAATAGCTTTCAGCTGTGTTTGATATAATGGCAAGTGATTATCTAGTACCAAATTAGCAATTTAGCATGATTGCTTAAATGTTGGAGTGATGGCTGCTGGAAATGGTTCCTGTCTAGATTATATAAAAAATGACTTTTTTCAAATAGAGATGGTGCTGGTTTTTTAACATCAGTAATGTCCTGACTAAACTTTGTGATCAGTTGAATACCACTTTGGTGAATTAAAGTACCAATTTCCTTCTGAAACAACAAAATCTGTAGATTATTCCAAACTTTTGGCTGCCAGTGTATATGGATAAATATTTTCCAACTGAATAGACTATGTATTAAATGAAACAAATTTCAATAAAAGGCAAAGTAATCTCTTTAGTAATCAAAATACTTTTTGAATGTATCTGTTTTCTGATTACCAATTATTTAAATTGTAACTGTGGTGGAATACAGTTACTAATATTTAGTATCTTAAATACATAATCCGTTACTCCTCAACCCTGGTTAGGAGACTGTTCAGATCACTAACTCTAAGTGTGAGCAATTGGAATACTTGGTAAACGAGCCTTAGCAAGCACCACTATACAGGTTATCACCAACTTACATCAAGTGCTTTCATGGAGCTTTGAATTCACTGAGTGTGAATGGATGTCACTATGTCACTCCTTCCTTTCAGAATAGTAGCCCAGATTTTTTAATATCTCTCAAGAACACCGTAAATGGCTACAAAATAATTATCCATGCTGTTAATTACATTTATGCATATAGACAAAATTACTTGTGCTCCCTGGGAATGTGCTACCTGGGAATCAAACCCATGACCTTATGGGTTCAATAGGGAGATATAATAATCAGAGAATTATTTAGGATGGCTCCTCATAGTGAAGTAGATACTGGAAGTGACACCACTTCCGTGACATCATTTTGAGTGAGATGGTGTTATAAAACGTATACAAAGGTGCAAGACAAATGTAATTTGAGTGCAATACCTTTTAAAGCTAGTTGTGAAGGAGACATTTCATTTACAGCTTTATAATTCAGTAATTAATTCTTGAAAGATTTTTACACAATCTATGACCCTTTTACAATATCCCTAAATCTATTTTTATAACCTGGCACAATTTGCGGAGAATACAGAGTTACTTGTATCCTGTGGTCATTTGACAAACAATCACCATAATTAGATTAGATTTATTTGCAACAAAACACATTGCTTATAATCTAAATAGCAGTTCTCCTAATTAGTAAATTATACCTCCAACACTGAATCTGACATTTGTAACAATTTACAATGTAATTGTCTACACAACAAGTAAATTTGTCATGTTAATATTCTCTTCCTAGAAAGAAGTTCTTCTTAGAAATGGCTGCTTGCACAACTCTACCTCAGGTCAGACACACTAATCAATGACTTTAAACTCCTTAATAAGATAAAAAAAAACAAAAAAAAAACACTTGTGGCATTCTGGAAAAAGCATGTCCACAGGCTTGATTAATACATCTAGTGTGTATGTTGGCTGTGTTCAAAAATATTCTGCACCATGTAAAATTATGTTTGCATTGATACTGGTTACCATGGGACAAAAACATAAGCAGTATTATCATGTCATGGTAAAATATCTGTCTATGTTTATATGGAAGAATAACAAAACAGATATTTTACATAAGAATCTGCAGTGACATATCCCTCAGAAAGAGAGACAGATAAAGTAAGTAGTGAAAGACAGAGCCTGCATACGCAAGGGGTAGATTTGGGGGGGGGGGGGGGTTGTACTTGTAAATGCAGCATGAAGCATTTACACGTTTCCATTGATCATGGTATAAATATTGGGGGGTGTTGTACTTGCTTGTTCTGATTATTTGAGGGTTACCCCCCCCCCCCCCAGATTCTACACCCCTGTGCATACGGATACAGTAATGCCATAGATAACTTTTAAAGCTCATTTTGCCCTCTGCAGCAATAGCTTGGGAGATGTGGAAGATGTTATCAATCCCAAACTCACTACAAGTGTTTGGTTTTGAATCACAGCCTTCCCTAATCCTCACCTTGTATCAGCTTCAAATACAGTAAAAAAAACTATTTTGATAATACTGGCCATAACTGATTTTCCATAACAAACTAAAAGCTTTACAAAGCCATATACAGAAAAAGAAATCAATATCCATATACACCAATAATGGAACTGCATACATCTCACAGCTTAAAAGAACCTAAAGCTGTTGTTTAAAGAATAGTTCACCCAAAATAAAAAAATTCTGTCATTGTGTGCATTTAAACTCAAGATGCGTTGTGCCAAATTGTGAAAGCACGTATAAGATTTGAGAGCTTCGGCAGAGGGGAAGATCAGTGAAAAATGAGCTATCGTATGGCTTCAGAAGACTTGTAATACAGTGCACAAATCATATGAACTACTTTTGTAGTATCTTTAGAGTGCTTTTTTGGTTCTTTTTGGAGCATGACAGCCCCTGGTTACTGCACTGTATGCTTTCAATGAATGGAAAAGAGCAGAATTAACCTTTTTATGAGTAGGGTCTAAATTTCCCTGTAGTGCCCCCTTGAGTGAGTTATTTTTGCACGTGACACCGCACAGAGTGTAGACGAGTATTTATTTATATTTTTTTTTATTTCTTGTCATAAAAAAAAAAAATGCTGTATATAATATAGTAAACGTGAACAAATGGATTATGTCTGCTGTACTGTATTTGTTTTATTTATTTCATTTTTATAGCTGTAAAAAACAAATGAACAAATAATATCAGCAGTCCAGTTTGCCTATATGCACTGTTTGACTTCTCAGGCATTTTGTGTGTGTGTGTGTGTGTGTGTGAGACAAGCGCTAATGTAAACAGACTTTACGTGCATCGGATAATCATGCTCGATCAGCATGTTTTCACTGTGAGTATATGAGTTTTAAACTTGGTGCTTTTGTGATAGTTTGGCTGTCTGTTTCAGAAAACAAATGTATTATATGCCTGAAAAGACTGTTTGAGTTGCTGTTAATGTGAATGAAAACCGCATCTGTGCCTAATAAGTAGATGTGGCTGCGTGCATGGGAAGATCGCGTTTAGATATAATGGCTGTGCATATACAAGCTGTGAACATTTATCGTGGTACTTTGGTGACAATTAGGCTATTTTTTTACATAAAATAAACATATTATGTGCTTGAAAAGACTCTTTGAGTAGCTGTTTGTTTGACAAATGACTGCTACTAATGTAAACAAATGGCAGCACTCATTAGAGGAAGATCAAGTTTGATGTATTGACTGTGCATATATGAGCTGTAAACTTTTTTATTGTGGAACTTTGGTGATGAGTTGGATGTATGTATATAAAATAAACTTATTCTGTGGTTTAAAAGACTGTATGAGTAACCGCTTGAGCAAATATAAACTACAGACCCTTGACCAGCGCAGCCTGTGTCGATCTGAATCTGGCAGCTTGTAACGTAATTGGCTGTTGCAGAAACATATATGTGTGATGCTACTCTGCGTCTACATGTAATGGGATAATTGTGTGTATTTTTTAAAAAAAATATATATAAATAACTGTATTCCACTACAGTTACAATTTAAATCATTGGTAATTAGAATACAGTTACATTCTAAATGTATTTTGATTACTGAAGAGATTACTTTGCATTTTATTGTCATTTGTTTCATTTAATATTTAGTCCTTTCAGATGGAAAACATTTATACATATAAATGATGCGATCCAAAGTGCATTTGAACAGCGGTGAAACACTTTCTTATGATGTGTTACGAGCAGACAGAAAAGTAATTTTGAAGTAAGTTTGGAGCAGAAGAAATAAACCTTGTGTAAATTGTCAGCTTTACGTTAAGCTAAAACGCTATTTCTAGCCATTTTACATGCACATGTTACCAGGCATGATCATATTTTTTTATCAAGAAAATTCACGTTGGATCATAAGTTTTTCTTTTCTAGTAAGACCTTTGATATTAGGGCAAAAATCGTATTCTTGAAAATAATTTTTGTATTGTTTTCCTGTAAAAATATCTGAAAATCCTTAAAACAAGATCAATTTGATTTATCTTGTTTTAGAAACAACACTGCATAAGATATTTAGGTTTTTCAGAGAATGTATTTTTAACGTGTATTTTGTCTTACTGTACAGGAAGAATTTTTATAGTCAAAACAAGTGAAAAAAATCTACCAGTGCTGAAGAAGTAATCTAAAGTATTTATAATACGTTACTGACCTTGAGTAATCTAACAGAATACATTACAAATGACATTTTAAAGCATGTATTCTGTAATCTGTAGTGGAATACATTTCAAAAGTAAGCCTCCCAACCCTGTCTGCAGGGCCCAGTAATTAACCGTCACATATGTATGATGGTACATATGAAAGGGTTAACACTGTTTAAAATTTCTCTTTTTGTATTCCAAAAAGGAAAGAAGTCATGCATAATTTTTGGGTGAACTATTTCTTTAAAAGTCATTATGAGTGCTTCACCTACATCACGTAGCAAGTTCATGACATAATTAACTATCAAAAAACATCTGTAGTTAACTCTTAGTCACCAGTTGTTTAAAAAATCTGATTATAAAACAATGACACCAATTTCAATTTTTCAAACAGTGCTTCTTTCTTACCAGTTGAGCGGTTTTCTCTGCATCCCCTTTCCTTCCTTTCTTCTCATTTTTCTTGCGGAAGATTTCCTGAAGCTGTGTGAAGAATAAGTGAATAAATAATCCAAAACAAATAATGGCAAGTAATTAACACTTTAAATTATTTTCCACTCACCACAAGAAACTCCCGTTTATCCACCATCTGGTTACCGTCAGCATCGAACATGTTAAAGGCAATCTTAAATCCTGCATGAGGTTCTGAAGGAAGAATGTAAAAAGAAGGTATTTGTTGTCCTTTCTTATTATTATACGTTATATAATGCATATCAATTAATAAAAGAACAGGGATTTGCTTACAGAGCACTTCAAATTCTGTAGTCTAATCTTGTAAACTGTCATTATGCTTTCTACAACTAGGTGGCTAAATCAGAGATCAGATCAGAGGTCAGGCCCACATTTGTAAGAACCTGCTATCACCCCAAGCACTTTCAATGCACTTTTTCCTTTCACCACTTTGCCTTTCATCACACTCTTCAGGTGTGTTTTTGAATCTGTCAGGAGCCACATGTATCCACTCTGTTGTGTTTCCTAAGCAACAATAGAGGAATGCATGCATGCCAGACAGTACATCTCTTTTTGTACTCTTTGTAACAGCCTAAAGACTGTAATGCAGTTGGAGCTCAGTCAGATGACTGCATAAACAACGCCGTAGGAAAGAAAAATAATAAAAAACGAATTAGATCTCTTTCAAATCTCAATTGTTTCTCCTAGACACAATTAATTTAATGGAGAGACATATTAAATGGAAAACAGACTTTGGCTGAAGTCTCCTGCACTCTAAGGCAGTCTAACATGTGTCTCTTTTAGATTTTCAGAAGAGATCTCAACAATGTCACAAATTGTGCTCATTTGTCAAAATACCATCTACAATCAAAAGTCAGAGATTTCAATGCAAACTCAAAGATTTCTCATAAAATTCTTCCAAGGCTAAATTATCTGAGCTATGCTATTTAATAGCTCTATACTCCTGTATATCAAGAATTGTCTCAAATTGTATCTGTTTTTATTTTTAGCAGAAATATCTGAGACAAAGTTGATACTCAGTCTCCTCAGCTATGGAAAAGCAACCTCTCAAATTTTCTTTTTGGAGGATATCTGGAAGTTTAAAAATCTTTGGCTTTGGTGAAACTTTTTCATAGAAAAAGTTTTTCCAGCTCTCCTGCTTTTTTTGTACCCACTATATACCCACTATAAATGTAAAACTTCCATGGACAGGGTCGTAATCACAATATACATTGAGGGGGACAAGTAACCCCCAGTAATCAGATATGGCCAGATTGTCCCCCCAATAATTGATATCCTTGCTGCTGTTCTGCTGCAGTCCATTATGCACTACTGTCTAATTGTCATTAAGTTTTTGCAGGAATAACGTAATGGTTTAAAAAAAGTTTACAAAATTTTACATTTTTACTTTTTAGCTAACACCACACCGCATTTGAGCCAATCAAATCGATGAAGGCGGGACTCAAATTTAAGAAGCTGAGTGAGAACCTCGTGGATTATTCCAACGCCACACAGCACACATGCATCAGTGAAAGCAGTTCAGGTTAAGATGATTAAGGTGTTAGTGTCATGTAAGATGTCATTATATAACTAAACATGCAATATTTTGATATTTAAAATATGTCACGTACAGTACATGATGCGTATGTCATTCACAATTTTGAATGTGAAAACATTAACAGAGCCGTTTTCAGCATATTAGGTTTAAGACAAAGAGCGAATGTGTATATATTTTAAAGGAATGGAATGAATGTGGTTATCTGGCAAGCTTCTGAAGTAGCTTTTTAGAAAATTCACTTGATATTGACTTAGAAAATGATCTATAACACAAAGTAGAGCATTATCACCCTCAGATTAGAACTAGAACATGCAAGACTTGTGGCTTCCATTGAGTTTTTAGGTTGTGGCAAGGACACTGTCATATATTTTTAATGCAAATATTATTAGGCAATAATTAAAAATCAATTTAAGATTTTCTAAATAATTTATGTCTTCAATTAATTCTGAATTTTGTACAGCATCTCCTAAGAGTCTACTTTTAAAAGAGAGGATGAGGATTGAGGATTTGGAGGATGAGCCACCAGTTAAAGGAGTAGTTCACCTAAAAATGGAAAATGTACTCATTTGCTCACCCTTAAGTTATTCAAAACCCATATGCTTTTACGTTTTCTTGGAACATAAAAATAGATATTTTAAGCAGCTCTATTCCATAGAATAACAGTTTATAATGAGCAGGAGCTGTCAAGCTTCATAAAGGACAAATACTATAAAGCACTATTAAAGGTTCAGCATAAAGACCTCATAACAGTAGTTCATATGACTCGTGCACTATATTCCAAGCTTTCTGGGGCCACACAACAGCTTTGTGTTGTATGGACAACTTTTATGGTATATGAATAATGTTTTTTTTTTTTCTTTGGACCTTTACAGTAATGCTCAATATGAACTGTTTTTGTATGGAAAATAGCAGTGTTCGGGTTCTTGAAGAAAAGATTGTGTTACGATTCTACTGGGGGGAAAAAAAAACACGAGGGAAAATTTGAGGGCAGTAGATAATTGTGTGTATTTTCTTTTTGCTAGCCAGCTGACACAGTCATGACATTTTACAGATACATCAGTGATGAAAAGAAATTCAAATTAAATTCGTCTTTTCTTTGAAACAGCACAAAAAAGAAAGAAAAGATGACTAAAACAGGCAAATTGCTAGCAATACAGACACAGTGGTAGTCTTGTACTCTGTGATCTAAAAAACAAATGTATCTTTTAAAACAAAAACATTTAAAATGTTATGCCTTTATTGCATTTAAAGCCTTTATTCAGAAAATTATTGCATTCAGAGCCTTTAACATTTTAAAGGACCAAAGAGGACAATTATATTTGTGACCTCAACATCCGCAAGCCCCCCACCCCCAATATGATTTGGTCTCCCCCAATGTTCAAGACATGGTTACGGGCTTGTCCATGGACCAGGGCAATGTTTGTGATTTGTGTTTAAAATAAGATATATACACAGTGGGAAGATTTCAAAAGAGAGGGCCAAGGAAGAATTAAGCATGGCATAAGAATGAAAGGTTAGGAAGTCAAGAGAGAGAAAGACAGGAGAAAAGATGGAAAGATAGAGGTCATACTCACTTGTCAGAATGCAGAGCAGAAAGAGATATTCCGTGTAAGCGATGATGCCTGAAAAAGGATATCAAATGGTCACATTCATTCTCTTAATTTACAGTAACACACTAACAACCAACAAATGGCATTGTCTTTTGGCATTTATAATCTCTCCTTTTGCTTTTTACTCTTTGTCTAAACTGAAAAATCAGGAGGATCCTCTGAAGGTCGGATTAAAATGTTTACTGATTTTCAAAGCTAGGGGTCTCATGAGATAGATGGAGTCACAGAACCTTTTCCCTTCTTCTTCTACTAAGAAAAAAAGAGGTCAAGTAATAACCCCTTTCATGACGATAACATCTACAAAGGTGCATCTAGGCTGAAGCACATTTAGCCAATCTACATTAAGCCAATATTTGCCCCATGTTTAGCCTACACACTGAAGCCGAAAAATTTGACACAGTGAGTGACCGCCATGGAGACAGAGGCAGCATTCAAAAGCTTCTGTTTGGATAAGAGTGCTCCTGAAGCATTTGTCAGGTCTGGGAGATGTGCCCCATTTAGACAGGGAACTATCCCTGATTTGTTCGACTCGTGAGAAAGATTCAGAGCAGAGAACGAGAAAGAGAGAGTGAGAGTCAAAAGAAAGTGAGAAAGAGAGACAAAGAGAGGTAGGCTGATGGAAAGATGGAAGTTCTGTTATGTCAAGGAAATGGGGGAGGGCAGAGAGAAAGGATAGGTTTTCCTACACCTCCATTGAAAGTGTTCCTCTCCACAGCTTCTGTGTGAAGCGGGACATGGAGACAGTAGCAGGCATGGAGATAGTTCAGGTTGACTGGACTGAGTGTTACGGGACACTGCCTGTGTGCCTTCGAGAGGAGAACCTGACACTGAAAATTCAACCCAGCACACAGTTTCACACACTCACTCAATCAAAACTGAGCCATTCAAAGTCCGCTAAGCAAGACCACAATTGTACTCTAAAATGGTGGTTTTCAACTGGTTTAAACTTCAGGACCCAGATTTTACACTATACATAAAGGGGCAATAGGGGCGGATCTACCAGGGTGGCATGGGGTTGCAACTGCCACCCTGAGAAAAAGAACTGGCACCCCAGAATTTGGTATCCCAATGTATACAATATAAATGTAATTATATTACAGTTGACGCTGAAGTTATGTAAGAGTCTCTATCATGTGATTGATTACAGCAGTGGTCAATCACATGTTTGGAAACTGCAGCACGTCCACACTGATTCTGCATCTGACAGGCAAATTTGCTTATTACTAGTGACTTTAGGCTTGTTTTTTTCTTAAAGTTGCTTATAAATATAGGCACTCATAGGTTGCTTTTTTAAAGCTAATTTTCAGAATACAATCAAGTTTTTTTGGGCTTCCAAAACACCCGCCCCATACAGCCTTCGGCACTCACGGTCTTGCGTATACTGCATGCGCTGACTCATGTATTTCATTGGAAAATAGATGTGAATGACAGTGTAACAAGGGAACCCCACTTATTTTTACTCAACCATGATAATAATGAAAACATGAACAGATACATGGAAAAATAAAGGTAAATGTGAATTTGTGTCTTTATTGAATGATTATTACAGTAGATATGATGCATTAATAAAGATACAGTACAATGTTGAAGATGACCTGTAATTACAATTATCTGTGCAGTGTATTTTTATTTTGGTCTTACTTTGTGTTATGTTTGCTTTCAAATGGCTTATTAGCCTACAAAGGAGATGCAGGAGTGACAAAACACATTTAAGCAGGCTTGAGTAACCCCACTGCTAAAAACACCCAACACATAACCCCACTGTAGTCGATAACTACAGACCGGTCCCTCTCTTACCTTTCCTGGCAAAAACTCTTGAGATGGTTGTATCCAACTAGTTGTCTGTTTTCTTTCACAGAACAACCTACTTGTCAAACATAAGTCTGGCTTAAAAAAAGGACACTCAACGGAGACAATCCTCTTGTCGGTAGCTAAAACCATTTGACTAGCGAGAGCTAATTCCAGCTCATCTGTCCTCATTTTCTTTGACCTGTCTGCTACTTTTGACACAGTGAACCACCAGATCCTCCAGTCCATTCTCTCTGGGCATCACAGAAACTGTGCTTGGATGAGCCATACCTCATAGGCAGATCCTTCAAGGTCTTCTGGAGAGTACAGGTAACCACTGGTGTTCCTCAGGTATCAGTGCTTGGACCAATTTGGCCATATCTGATCATACAGTATAAATAGTAAAGATGAATCGTTTCCTTCTGAGGTATGTTGGCTTTATCGATGAAATTGACAATAAACTCCTCTCTCTTTGTGCTTAAACATTAGTTGGCATGAGAAGAAAGGCCTGGTTACCAATGTGGATGCATATTACTGGTAATGGAAAATATTTGCAGCATTCTTTAAAAAAAAATCTGTTTAAGTCAACCCATTACTAACTAACCATTACTAAGCCAAACCAGTGTGATCTCATTAGTATTCATAGGTATTAATGTGTGTGGTTCTAAGACACATACATTTTCGTACACTTGGATTGACACTGGAACCTTCATTATCATCATATTGACAGCATCTGAAACATGGACTCTTTTATAGTATATATAAACTTAAGAAATGTACAAATGTTTCCAAAAATGGGATTTATGTCATTCATAGATTGATTTTATTGCATTAATACTAATTTATTAAATTGTTTAAACATTATCAAATTTATTTAAATCAGTAGACATTTTTATCTTATTTGACATTATAAGGGTTTTATTTTGTTAAATAACTTATAGACATATGTAAATGTTACATTGACAGTGTTTTTCTTCAATTTCATGCTTATTGAAAATAATTACATTTGGCTATTCAAAGAATACAAATGACTTCACTTCCCACCTAGATTTCATTTATAAACAATTTTGTCTTTAAAAAGATCCTTTGAAAGGTGGCGGTACCTTCGCAAAAGGCTATTTCAGTTCCAACAAGTTTAGATGTGGTCAATATGATATTGTATGTTTCAGTGGCTAACCAAAGTCAATTTCTCAAAGTCATTGCAACATTCTAGGACATAAAAAAAACCAACAAACTTTTAAACTACCCTTACCTCCTTCAAGTTCTTTACTATGACACTTTGTTCTCTCCCTCTTAGAAACCACTCCATAGAGACCAAAGCACATTCAAGTATCTCGTTAGTATAGCTTCCACAATTAACATCTGCATACTATCATTACCACAGCTTGAGATCAGACGCTGTGTCAGGCTGATACTCCGTACGCACAGGCATCTTCTGGATGCATGGCTCCACATCAGTCAAACCAACAAGATAATGTACCGCCTCCAATTTAAATGTGATCATTTCAAAAACTGTAATTACTATGAGGAAGATCAGAATTCAGAGAGTTTATTTTTAGAATCCTACTGGAGTGTAAGAGGGTGGAGGAGTGTGTGTGTGTATAATTATCACCGCTGGGAATTAGCTTGTGGTGTGAGCAAGGCTGTTACGTGTTCCAAGAGCAAATGCTTTAATTGCAGCTGTGCCGTTGAAGATCTGTCTTACTCTTGAAGTTATATAAAATGTATTAGTGGTGTTTGCTATACGGCAACATAAAAAAACTCCATAGACTGACAGTGATGTAGTGACCCAAGCCTCTAGGGACTAGAATATCATAGAGACTTGGAAGTGGACACACTTGACTTGGGCCAATAAGCAACCACCTACAGTAGCAACCACCCAGAACACCCTACCAACCACCCAGAAATGCTATAGCAACCACCCAGAACACAACAGCAACAGCATAACAACACCCTGGCAACCACTAACAACACCCTAGTGCTGTGGTGGCAAGCTATTCACTGGTAAACACTACTTACTTACATTTTCTTCAGAAAATGTAAAAATATAGTTAAATTATTAGTGTCATTTGGCACTCTGTTTTAAGGTCTTCATTTTGGTTAGCAGGACAGTATTCTGCCTGGGGAATGTTCGTAATACTGGTCCCAGTGAGAGAATGAGAAAGAGATGAAGTGGAAACAGTGAGAGAGAAAGAGAAAGAGAGAGAGGGAGGAAGAATTAAAAAGTGAACAGAGCTATTCTTAGGAGTGATCACATGAAGTGAAAGCCTCAGGCCCTGGCTTAACTGGTGCTTGACTGGTGCCCACTGTGAGAGAGAGAAGAAGAGATAACTCAGGAGGACAGGGGTGATGAGGAGAATTTAGAATCACACAAAAAGTGAGGTTCTGTAATAAAACAGTTGCATTACAATTTTTATGTCAGAAAGAATGAAAAATATAGGTGTTCTCCAACAGTTTTATTTTTGACTGCCAACTTTTAAAATACTGATATTTTTGCACCTTTGTCCTTTAGAGCTTTCTGTTCAGTATGCATTCATTAAACTGCTTTAATTTGAATGGATGTTTTCTCTGTTAAAAAAAACAAAAAAAAAAAACAAACAAATCTAAATTAAGTAACTGTCACATCACTTATCTATGATAAACACTACATGTATTTGCTTGCAAAAAAATAACAGGGATTTTCAATTTCACTGATCACCATTTTAAATCGCAATGTATGAAAAAACATTAAAATGCGTAGGGTCTAAATACCCTTAATGCCCACAGTTATTTTTGCAAATTAAAGCTTATTTTCAAAACAAGCAAAGAATGCAAACACTTTTAGAAAGAGCAGAAAAAGACTTTCACATGGCATGTCAGATCCAACACACTAGATTATAGACTAGGTTATAGAGTATAAGAGAGTAGTTTAAAATTGAAAACATAGCCCATCCAATCTGGATCAAGGGGCATGCAAATTTTATATGGACAATGCAACTGACCAGTATATGATGTCATGGGGGAGGGCTTCTGGTGTAAATAAATAATCCATCACAAATAACAAATAATATTATATTCAAAGTGTTAAAATATACTGTCTGCTCAATTTCCTGCAATAATAAAATATACAGCTTTAAAATATGTATTCTTTGAATTGAGTCAAGAGGTCATAATGTGACGTTTCGATCTTCTATGATATGATATGTGAAGTGCCCTCTTGTCATACGGATTCGCTGGTCAGAGTTCACCAAACTTGAACCTTCACTACGCAGCGTAGTATGAAATTTCATCACATGAGTTTGCATTTCTGGTCTCCTGCATTCGGATGCACTTAAATGGGAGTGAATGGAGTGCAAAGTGTATTGTGACTAGAGGTAGACCGATATATTGGTTTTACCGATTAAACAGTGCTGATAGTTGCTTTTTTGGAACTATTGGTTATCGCAAAATCTATGCTGATAGTTTTTTATTCCTCATAAATAAACCTTATCTGGTGAAATTCTATACATATATATATCAGCCGCGGCCTGCGCATTTTAAGTCTAGGCCGTCAGTGCGATTCATGCTATTAAGAAAACACAGTTCATGTCCGAAAGCCAGAACCAAGGAGGTCTAATACCAAGAAAAAGCTCTCTAATAATATTTGTGATTTAAATTTTGCTTGCAATAAATTTTGTTTCGTCAGGGTACACGGTTACTTTTGAAATCTTGATCCGACACTGAATGCTCAAGCAGCCTAATTTACACAAAACTCCTGATGTTGCTATAACAATGCAAAAAGCACTTACCAATTTGCTTGAAGTGAAAATCATTCCTCCTTTCCTGTTTAATTAATCAATCACATGATCATGTAGAACATCTCAGGTTTTTAAATCCATAAGGATCTCTTTCTCAATGGCAATACCAGCAGTGATGACAGCTGATTTGTCAGCAAGATCTTGCGTAATTTCAATAAAAGTGTCAGAAAGCGTGAAACAGAGACCCAATAGCAGAGGAACAGTTCAAAGGATTTATTTACAACAATAAACATCAATTTAAACTTGTGCTGGTAAAAACAGGTGAGCCCAACACCAGCTGCAGCTACAAGGAATGCTCCACTGACGATTCGTGGGCGGCGAGGACAGGTGAACAGCAAGCTGGAAGGTGGAAGGTAACCACACTCCCGACACGTGGGCAGAGACAGGCAACCAACAGATACACGAGTCAGCACCAACTAGTCACAGAGCGCAAGGTTAGTTGCTTGACAACACACACATTAGCATAAGCTAGACTACATTCAACACTGAACTACATAAACCACACTGAAAGATCCAGCACCAGACATGACACACGAGGGGATTTAAATAAGCAGGAAACAAACAAGGGGCAGGTGCCACTCACAGTTGAAAATTGTCATGATATGCATTCCCATGGAAACAATCAGGGTTCCTAAATTAATTGTCTTTGTCAGACAAAACCCAACCTGACAAGGTGACAGGACCGTGACATCACCGGAGGGCATACAGTGGTAACTCGCGCATGGCAGTAACCAACAACCGGACCCGTGCGCCCACACAAAGCATGTACACGAAACACATGATAGACAGGGGACGATGATGCCATGGTCCTTGTCAGACAAAACCCAACCTGACAAGGTGACAGGACCGTGACATCACCGGAGAGCTAACAACCAGACCCGTGCACTCACACAAAGAAGGTACACAAAACATGAGACTATAATGCCACAGTCCCATCAGACAGAAACCCAACCTGACAAGGTGACAGGAATGTGACATCAAACTAAAGAAACTGGGACTGGGAACATCAAACTAAAGGAAAAAAAAACCAAGACAAACAGATGAACACTTAAAGAACAGGAAACACAACAAAAATGGAGGGTAGGGAGGGAAACCAGGGAGGGAGTTTAAGGAAAGCAGCGGGGCCTGATGGCCTGGGAGGAGGCCTCAGGACAGAGGCGTCACCGGACAGGGGGCAGCAAACCGGCAGCAGCCGCTAGACAGGGTTCAGTGGGGAGCGGCTCAGGGGGCAGAGCCGTGGACAACTTAGGCGTGGGTGCTGATCAAGACTGCGGAACGGCCTCCGCAGCTGTGAGTAGTGGCAGCTGCAACTGAGGAGCGGCCTCCATGGCTGTGGGCACCGACAGAGGCTGGTGAACGGCCTCCGTGGCTGGGAAGTCCGACATGGACTGGGTAACAGCCTCCATGGCTGTGAGGTCAGGCAGTGGCAGGGGAACAGCCTTTGTGGCTGGGAGCGTTGGCAGCGACTGGGGAACGGCCTCCGTGGCTGGGAGCGCTGGCAGCGACTGGGGAACGGCCTCTGTGGCTGGGAGCCATGGCAGCGACTGGGGAATGGCCTCTGTGGCTGGGAGTGCTGGCAGCATCTGGGGAACAGCCTTCATGGCCGGAAGCGCTGGCAGTGACTGGGGAATGGCCTCTGTGGCCGGGAACGCTACTAGGGAGCAGGATCCCTTCTCCTCCTCCTCTTCCGGACGGCCAGGAGCACTGTATAGAGGCAATCATTGTCCTACATGGCGGTTCCCCAATCAGCAGCCCTTCCGGTGAGGCACAGGATGATGTAAGCCACCTTCATTCTCTCTGACGGGAAAGCAGAGGGCTGTGAAGTCAAGAACAGTGCACATTGTGAACAGAAAGGCGCTATAGGATCCCACCTCACCGGAGTAAACAGCTGGGGGAAGGATGTGAGCCTCTGACTATGACATCACTGGAGGGCACACGGCGGTCACTAACAACCGGACCTGTGCGCTCACACAAAGAAGGTACACAAAACACGAGACAGGACAATAATGCCACGGTCCCGTCAGACAGAAACCCAACCTGGCAAGGTGACAGGACCGTGACAAAAAGTCCCCAGTGTATTTCAGGCTTGTTTTTAGTTAAACATCCCATGTTACGCACAGAGCATTAATTTTCTGGTTATTATTAAAATGTTGGTTGCACAATAAACTGCTTTTGGGATTTTATTCATTTTGGACTATTGTAGCCTTAATGTATGTGCCTATCATAGTAAGGAAAGACTAAGAACTCTGTGATCATTCTATAAATCTTTAAAAACTTTCGGCCGATTAATCGGTTATCGGTCTTTTCCACCACCTTAGTTATCGGCATCGGCAAAATCCACTATCGGTCAACCTCTGATTGAGACCGCCCCTTCAGTCAGAATGAAAACTGGATTGAACATAACAATCAGGAAGTAGTCAATGGTCCAAATCCAAGAGTGGACTGTCTAGTATAAATGCATAATATCTTTGAAGTGAGTTTGAAGTGAGTCAAACACTTAATGAGAACATAAGAGCATCAATATTGTTTATTCACCATTGAAATGGTAAAGATAAACATCAGTGTGTGTGTGTACACTATTATCATTATATTTCTGTAATGTCTGTAATGTAAAATAAGCAAAACATGTGGTTGAAAAGGATGCTTGAGCAGCTGTTTCTGTGAAAGGCATAGTGAGTCAATCTATCTCTGTGTCGGCAGCTCGGCACGAAAGAAGATTTAAAATCCGGGAGCTTGTGATTTCACTGTAAATTCCAAAGACACAAATATGTGACGCTCCACTGCTGGGCACTTAATTAACTGTCACAAATGAATATGTGATGCTTCGTATGAAGCAGTTAACCTCACCTAATACGTTGATATAGTCAGAGATAGCGAGCTACGCTAATTACAATGCACTTTCATAAAATAGATTCCTAGCATTATCTTTCTCACTCAGCAGCCTGATATTACCAGTGATAGTTTATTTACAGTCTATAGATACACACACATTCTAGAAAGCACAATTTTACCTTGATATGTTTCTTCAAATCAGAGGTAGAGTTCTTGAATGCCGATATCTTGACTGGCTTAGAAAAGCAGAGCTGACTTGACACGATCACACAACTGACCTTCTTTGTCTTCACTGCAAAAAGCCCTTTTATGTGCGGCCATTCAGGTGCTGTACTGCTGCATGAGGCATCCTACACATTACATTCCACCTCCATTATTAATAGCAGTTGGCGCCAGGTCTATTACTGCCATTTATGTTTCCTTTGCACGATTTGATTTAACGGGAGTCTCATGAGACTGATTATTCTTTCCCTAGCCAATCACGTTGATGTATTAAAAAAATCAGGACAGGGGTGTAGGAGGTTAAATAGCGGAGTAAAAGTACAGTTAAAATTTACTCAAGTAAAAGTATACAATTTTTAAACTACTTAATAAAGTACAATAAAAATACTTAATTACAGAAACAAGAGTATTTGTAATTCGTTACTTTACACCCTGTCATTATTGTATATATAATAAAACCCCACACTGCCTTGATATGATCCCCAAAATTAAAGATCTAACCCACCTGTTGTTTGAGTAATTTTTGACCTATTTAAGGTTTAAAAAGAGTAAAAAATATAAACTTAATCTTGAATTTGGTTAAAATGCCTTTGGATTCTCCAATTAATATATTAATAAATAAAACAATATATATATATATATATATATATATATATATATATATATATATATATATATATATATATATATATATATATGACATTTTTCTGATACATTTTTATATTTTTGCAATGTTGATTTGGGTGATTACTAAGGCATTGCTTGGTGCTTGCTAGGACATTATTAAATGGTTGCAAGATGGTTGCTTACTGGCCCAAGTGAAAAGAGACCATCCCCAAGTCTCAATGACATCCTGATCCCTAGATATATGTGGGGACCTTTTCAGTGGAAGACTATTTGAGAATTTTTGCAATTTTTTTGTCTGCCAGGCAGATGTTTATATTCTGAAATAAATATTTTTGAATAAAAAACATAATTCTGTATTTGTTTCAAACATATATAATTTTAATGTATTGTAATTATCATCTGTTTCACTCAAAATGAAGGGTTTACTGTATATTTACTATAAAAGAATACTACCACCATTTATGTATAGGTGGCACTCTTTCCAGATAAAATGCTATTTTAAACAGAAGGGTAAGATATTAAAGGGATAGTTCACCCAAAAATGAAAATTCTCTCATCATTTACTCACCCTCATGCCATCCTAGTTGTATATGATTTTCTTCTGCAGAACACAAATGAGGATTTTTAGAAGAATATCATCTCAGCTCTGTAGGTGCATACAATGCAAGTGAATGGTGATCAGGCCTTGGAAGCTCCAAAAAGAAGATCAAGTCAGCATAAATCCATACGACTCAAATGGTTTAATCGATGTCTACTGAAGCAATCCAGTTGTTTTTTTGAGGATAACAGACCAAAATATAATTCATTTTTCTCTGTACATCTTGACATTGCAGTCTCTAGGCACGATCATGATTTCAAGCTCGATTACACTTCCTAGTGCTAGACGCATACGCAAAGCGCTAGATGGCGGTATAGGAAGTGTAATCAAGCTTGAAATCATGACCGCCAAGGAGACTGCTGTCAAGATGTACAGTGAAAAAGGAGTTATATTTTTGTCTCTGCTCATCCAAAACCAATTGGATCACTTCAGCATACATTGATTAAACCACTGGAGTCGCTTAATCACTTGCATTGTATGGACCTACAGAGCTGAGATATTCTTCTAAAAATCTTTGTTTGTGTTCTGCAGAAGAAAGTCATACACATCTTAGATGGCATGAGTAAATGATGAGAGAATTTTAATTTTTGGGTAAGCTAACCCTTTAAGCTTTTTTACATGCTTAAGCTTAACCCTGGTTTAATATATTTTCAATTGTCAAGTATGAAACATTTCCAAAGGTGGGGTTGCTAAGTTGAACAGTGCAAAACTAACCCACATAAAAATTAACCTGGGTTAACAACGTCAAGTGTGAAAAGCTGATATTAACCTTACTAGTTGGGATGATAAGCTAAAATGAAAAATTCACCTCTTTCCCGAAGGTTCCGGAACAACTTGGATGTTCCTTTCCACACTGGTGGAGTGTCGGACAAGATCTTCTCCAGCTCCTACAAAAATTGTAAAAACATGCATGGGAAAAATGACTGATTCTCAGTACAGTATGCTGAAATACAGTCCTATGGATTGTCAATAAATAAATAATTTATCAAATATTGGAACCATCAAATCTACATGACATGCATTATCAATAGATTTACATCAGACCTGTTTGGTGAGGGATCTCCACGGTTTCTTGTCTAAAAAAAGGGAAAAGTCAGCGACACCAACAGAGAGACACACGGAAAGAGAAAAAAATAGAAACAGAAAGTGGGTGGCCAATAAGATAAGATCAGGATGGGGGTCTTCCCATACCCATATGCTCTATGGCACAAGAACACAGCATCTCTGCAGTAAAAATTGTGTTCTTCCTTTATGCCAGTAGGCCCATTTTAGGAGTAACATTACATAATATTTAACAATCAGTCAAAACAAATCTACCTGCATTTTTGCAGTCTTCAAAAACCTGCAGTAAATGTTGCAAACTGCCCACTAAACATCTAAATGTACCTGTGTTTCTCTGAGCACAGCAAGAGAGGAAGTTCTCTGTCAGAGTACTCATGGCAACTAGCCCTATAGAGCTCTGCAGAGATGCTCAGGGTCAGGTTGCCCCACAGGCTTTTCTTCATGCCTCAAGATGACCATAATCAGAAATAATGCAACTTTTTTCCCTCACTTTATCTCTGTTCAGCAGATGCCATATTTCTTTCATGTGTTAAGATATTTTAGACTGATTACATATTCACTGATTACATATCCCACAACAGTAGTACATTAAAATTTCATCATCATCAATACTACAAAATTACTCATAACATACAGCAAGTACAAACATGCAGAATTGCATAAATGGATGTCACATTCCTTTCTTTTCCAAGTTTCATGCCAATTGTATCTACTGTGGAACATTAAGATGTTTATTTTGTCCAGTCATAAGATATTTCCACTTCAAAGCATAATAGAGAATCCATAATAACAATTAAGCTCTTTTGTGGGACTCTGGTATAGCTTTGTTCTGCAAAGACCCATTATGCACTTTTGTTTTTATCCTTTAATAATTAGCTTAGCCATCCATTTATTAGATCAAGGCTTACATGTCATCCAGCATCCAAGATTCCATTTCATCCAAGAGCCTGCTATTTCCAGTCCAAATCAATCTTTTTAGAAGCTTTAACTGAGCTGAGTCTGAAAACAGGAGTCTATACAGAGAATATGCAAGCATCTTTAAAGTCAACATGAAACAGCATTTGCAACCCATTTTATGTCTGTAATGTAACTTATTTCTGAGTTAAACAGGATATTCAACAAGAACAGCAAAAAGTAGGACAGGCCTTTAGTTTATCTACTGAGAATTTATTGGATTGGAGGTGGCTGGAGGGGAGGGGTGTAGAAATATCATTTTAGTGGCAGAGATAGTAATTACATTTTAACCTTGTGCGACCCCGTATCCACATGCATGGACGTTGTATTTTGGCTTTGCTATATGCAACGCAAAATGTAAATTAATTTTAACTGACTGAATACTGTTCACAAGACTCTAGACTGTCATTTAAGGGTTAAACTTCTGGTGCACCGAGTCATGTGACACAACAGAATGGCGTCGATTTCCTTGAAGAGCTTTTACAGACACAAAGCCAACAAAGTGCCTCTGGTAAGAAACCTCTTCAAGTTTTTTCACTGAAACCTGTTTGGGTGTAAAGAATAGCATCTCTAGTTTCGTTTGATATGCCACTTTAAAAAATGTATTCATTTTTCGTATGCCAACGCGCTGATAAACATGATGTCCACACGTGGAAATTGTGACATGAAAAACATGTTAGTTATTTTGAATAACTTTCAACATTAACGCATCTGTGGGTTATTTAGCTTCATTTTTGTTATATTTTATTTTGTTATCACTGTACAATACAGTTCTATTCATTAACAATAAATGCATTCCTATATCTACTGAGCATTTTCACATAGAGAATCAATGGGTTCATCCAAAAGCTGAAACATGTTTCTTTCAGAGGCTTTATATGGAGTTAGAATGAAAATAAGTTGCATTTCGAACTGTTCTGAGACCAGTGCAGACAGACAGCACACTGGAGGTTAAGTCATTCACTATACAGGGAGCAAGGAAGCAAGGGAGCATCCTATAGCTCTCTATGCAGCAAGTGCATTCATGCCTAAAATCTGAACAAAAGTTAAATTAGGCTTCAGATGATGTTTGGACCACTCAACATGTTTGGCAGATATAGGACAATGGTAATAATTTATGATGTTTAATATTATTTTAACATGGTTGGAAGTGATTTGATGATGCTGGCCATTATTTTGAATAAGAATGAATTATACTAATTTCTGATGTAATATCTGTAAAATGAATAACCAACATTCCAGGAAACATAATAAACAATTTGACAAAAAAAAAAAAAAAAAATGTATAGGGTCAATTTTGATTCCATGTTGACTTTAAAGATGACCGATGTAAAATAACACTACGAGCACTCACTGCGGGGCTCACTCATGGTGACTGACTCGATGAAGTTCTGAGGAGTCATGTACAGCTGCCCCTCGTACTCCACCGAGCTGAAGAGACGGAAGCGATGCTCATGAGATGACATGTGCACGTCACTTTCGTCAAAATCAAATGTTTGTGCCTGCAAGAATCAATCACAAACAATGCACAAATGTGTTCAACATACTGTACAAGAATGTATTGCCTTACTTGTGGATTTCAAACCCAGTGCTTCTTTGTCTCTTTAAATCCTATATCTGCATAATACAAGGATTAGCTATGCAGCATATATTTCATCAGTTTTGAATGACTAATGTCACAAATAATAAAGTGAAGCTGTACAATCAGTCATGATGAACAGATAACATCTCTGTGGGACATCAAAGGTAAAGACCCTGTTTTGTCTTTTGAATTGGTGTGACACAATTCACACAAATTCACAATAACTTTTACATTTTTGTCAGTAAAAGCATTGTGGCACAATTGGGTCTAACATAATATGGTGTCATTAAATCACATGGTGAGATACAAAAAAGAATTCACACAAAAATATATAGACTGAATTTAATATATATATATATATATACACTGAAAACAATATTTACAATACTTTAATAACTTTTATTCTGCCAGCCCTGCCAGCCCTGAAAGAGGAAAATATGTCTTCACTGAAATGAGGTAATAGTTCAACAAAGCAGAAAATACCAAAATAGTATGGTTACTTGAAAATAAACTGATGCTTTATATACATTTGGATCATCATGTGCTGTTTTTTTTTTCTGTTTACAAATTGTTATTAATAACTTTGTTTGGATGTTTTATTTATGTTATGAAACAGTATAAGCTTGTAAATCATTATATATATATATATATATATATATATATATATATATATATATATATATATATATATATATATATTAGAATTGTCTCTTTCTGTAATCATTGTCCTATTGAGGGACATAATTTTATTTGATCTAACATTCAAAATAACATAATATATAATTTATTTAAAAGAATAAAAATCTATTATCTATCTATCTATCTATCTATATATATATATATATATATATATATATATATATATATATATAAACATTTAAACCTCCATGGGACAAGTTGTAACTATATGTCACCTTAAGACATCAAAAGAGTCTTGCTTTCCTTTGTAGTTATGTCAACATTAACTGAAAATAATAAAAGAGATGAAAGATTTTGATTTGTTCTGTGTTGTAAAAAACATAAAAACATAGAGTCATAAATGCACCTTAAATATCAAAGGCTTGACATCAGTACTAATGACTGTACATGATCTGTTTTAGTTCAAACATGATGTTGAAGTTGAAAAATTGCTCCTGTAGAAATCTAACTTTTATAGTTGTTTTTTTTTTTTACTTTTTAACTTGTCTGAACGTTTGCATTACTTTAATACTTTAAACTACAAAACAATCAGCAAATAAATAAATTTCTGTGTAGTCATTTGTACAACACAACAGTGTTTTGTCTTTAATATTTTTTTTGCTCAAGATTTTTTTAAATGTAGCCTGCATATTTGAATTTCCTTCACTTGAAAACAAGACATTTAAAAAAAATAAAAATATTATTATTTGTACTGTTTTATCTCAGTGTGCTAAAATAAGTTAAAAATAATTACAGAATTCTTTTTATTTTTTTATTTTATTTTTTTGTGGTAAAACACACGCAACGGATAAAAGAGCTTTTTTTGAACTGTAAAGTTTCTACCCAGTCAAGAAAACATTTAGTTACTAAGAGGAAAAGTCTGACTAAAAAGTCTGGAAGCTCATGGAAACCACACTTGACCATCTACCAAACGAAAAAAAAAAAAAAAAAACATTTAAATGCTCGGGCCAAAAAATTCTGCTCTTTGATATGACAGCTAAACGCTGATATGGTATATAGGTTACTGTTTGACAGGCCGCTATGATGCAGTACAGATAACTGCATAGCTGTTGTAACTAAGCGTAACGCCAGGATATGTGATCTGATACAGTGAGCGTCATTTCAGCACCGTCACTGAGGAGAGCGCCACTCTTCCCTGCAGCATCACCACAGGCTTTAGATGCAAGAAATGCGCACTGTCATAGATGTATGTGTGATCAGCATTTTAATTAGAGAGAGAAATATATATAAATATATATGACTAAATTCTGTTAAATAAATGTTTAAGCACAGAAGATCACAATCCCTCCTCCACGTGAAGTAAAGGCGGCAGTTACACACCCAGAGCCCTTGCCAGGAAAAATCAAGTAGCAAGCAGTGTTAGGGACAGTTCACATTGAACTCGTTTTTACATCTATCCGCGCTGTTTTGAAATGGTTTTCCTTTGTAAACATGCGCTAGACGGACATTTTTGACCGCTGCGCCACGTCTCCCTTTTTCCAGTGTCTCGCGCAGGAGCCTCGCGTTTTTAGACGCAGTGTAAAGTTAGTGGCCGTTCAAAAAAAAAAAAAAAAAAAAAAAAAAAGACGCAGCGCCAGAAATACAGCAGTAGCCTACACGTGTCTTGAGACGCGTTTTTAAAAGTTGAAGTTCTTTTTAACTTGACACGGCGTCTAAAAAACGCAGCGCTCCAGCGCAAGATGCTTAAAAAAAAAAAAAAACAGCAAGAGTTGGCGTCCGTGCAGCCTATGATTACATTTTGAAACAATACCATTCGGTATGAACGGCCAATTAAGAAACGCGTTTCGAGACGCCTGCGCTCGTGGCGCTGTCTATAGCTTTTCTTTAGCGCTAGGACGCGTTCCGTGTGAACACCCTCTTACGTAGTACAGAGAACAATGCAACCAGTCATACCTTCTCCTTGGCGGCTACAGCGGGCAGTGAAGGCAGCAGAGCCCGACAGTCTGTTCGGTTAATATGGGCTATCCTCCCTCTGGATCCGTCCATTTGTGAATAGTAATAATATACAACCGCTCCTCCAGCCACGACGCCTACGGCAACCGCTATTCCTCTGCGCGCGGAATGTTGATCCTTCACCGGACATCGCAAAAGAACATTTCGTTGAGCGTAAGACAACGACAAACTCCTAAATATGACTCCAAGTGTTCGCATAGCGGCCATTATTGTCGGTATGACCGAATTTATGCAAGAACCGAATTCTCATTCATTCCTCGCGAGATGTGCGGGTCTCTCACTGGGATTGACAGGACCGAGCAGCACCCTTTCAAAATTTCACCATAGTAACCATAGTTTGCATACGGTAACTTGATATAGGCTAGCTAATATCACGTTGCCAGTTTATCGTGATAACAATTACTGTGGTAGTATTTATGCGGAAACCATGGCATTCTGGAGAGGTCCATAAGTAACTCTGATATATTAGCAATAACCTATGGAAAATGATCATTCTTTTTACGCATTAATATTCGAAAAATATCTGTATCTGTATATCCACTAAACATTATTATTATTTTTTTTCATTGTTTCCTCAACTTCATTCCTTTTAAATTGTCCTTTAACAATATGTTGTTATCTATACTCACACATAGTTCAAAACTGATGGTGAGATTGCGCAAATCACAGTTTAGCCACATGCTTTGTACAGTCATTGAAGTCCAATAAAAACTGCACATCTGCTTTGTAGTGCACCTCCAAAGTCTGATCAGAGCTTTTATGATGCTTTTATGACACAAGCAATTATTCCAAACTCTGACTTGCTTTAGGTTTACCCAGCAAACTGTCAATGTCACCTCGAAATCTGGCACATAACTGACATCTCTTTTGTAAGTGATCGATCCAGTGCGCCTGTGGATTGATCCTGCTCGAGCTGGCAACATTGATTTTGGTTTAAGTTATTTATTTTTTTTGGAGATCATAAATACTAATGAGCTAAGGGGAACTATGTGGGAGAACGTGTCCCTTGAGAAAGCCGTTGATAAATCACCTAGCTAGTGACCATATCCTCCTGAGACATAGCAATTCTTATAATATATAGCTATTCTTATAATATTCTTGGAAACATAGAAAGTAATAAAAATGAATTGAGTTCTCAATTTACGCACACAGCCAGATGGGTGCGTTTCCTATTTTAAACTGATACCAGATCAAATACTTTCATGTAGACTACTTCGAGGCAAGTTCTTAGCTGTTGGGCTGGGAAATTTCTATATTAATCACTCGTAGTATCAACGATTTGGCATCAAACAGGTCTAGCTTCCTTTGTGTTAATGGCCCTTTCTTTTGTGCGTAATGAAGAAACGCTAACTCTACATTTAGCATCTTTGATCTCTGATATCTTTGATACTATATTTCAAGCCCTGTTATGCTGGATGTGTTCAAAGGCACATTGACATCAATCAGAGTTGACAGTGCACTGATGGCGTTTGCAAAAAATGTGCAGGTTGTTTGGACTTTACTGTCTTTTTTCTTTTAAAGAATTCATTGAACGGTCATATAAATATACACCTGCGTGGAACGTTATGCAGTCAAGGGAAAGTTTAAAACCAAGGTAAAAAAATGGATGGGTGACATAAAATACTTTTCTGAGATGTGACATGGTATAATACATCAAAAACTATTTTAAACAGCATTTTGCTAATTATTTTATAATATTACGCATTCCGCTTTAATGACTATAACTGAGAGATACCAAGAACCACAGGACCATTCTCAAAAAAAAAAAAAAAAAAAAACATGATTAAAGACGGTAAAAATCTTATATCATCTAAAATATACACTTTACCTTATACATTCACATATATTCAAATACAGTCCTGACATTGATTTAAAAGGCACCAACTACCCAAATCATGAACATGCCTCTTACGTTTTGGCACCAACTACAGAGAATAATGCACACACACATATATGCAAATACACCTTGAAGACTTCTACCTCTTCCACTCTTTCTCCCGTTCTCTATCGAGCACCGCCCCCTCTCTTTTCCTTTTTTCCCTCCTTGGCTTCCACCTGCTTCACACTAGAGATTCGCCAGAGCGTCAGTACGCGTAAACCCTCGGGAACTGAACGAATCGGTATAAAGTGCGCATCCCTCTTCTCTATTCAACTGCACTTTCTTTCTACGCGTTTATAAGATCATCGTCTCCACACTGATCTCGTGTCTTTCCCACAATGTTTCTTTCTGAACTTTAATCATAATTCATCGATGGAATAAACGCGGGGATGAAGATGAAACCGAACCTCAGAGAAGACAGAAGAAGAGGATCAAACGATCAAGGAGTTACGTTTCAAACAGTCATCTATAAAGGTCTTCATTAGCATTTGTCAAGAGGGCATTTACATAAGGGGCATATTTAGGCTGGTGTCTCAGAGCAGAGCCAGTCACATCCAGCACGCTGAGAGCACCCCAGAGGAGCCGCAAATACGCTTGTGTGTGTTTTGGAGTGCGTAAGACAGAGTGTCTTGGATACAGAGGGGACCGGAGCAGAGGGGAGTAGCCTGGAAGGTCGAGAGAGCATGTGCTAAACCGATAGATAGATTGAGAGAGAGAGAGAGAGAGAGAGAGAGAGAGAGAGCGAGAGAGAGAGAGAGAGAGATAATCGGATGTAAACACGAACTGACTGGAAAGCTGCAACCAGTTACTGCGCAAAACAGTAGGGAAAGCGAAACCACAGGGATTCTCCACACGGTAACTTTTGTTTCAGCGGGTGTTTTTGAGTGGCAGTAATGGGTGCAGTCGGTGAGGTGGTTGGCAGCTTCTCTCACGGCTTGGAGAGCTTTGCGCATGGGTCTCATTTCGTCCTCACTCCCCCAGGGGACTCCGGCGCTCTGATGAACGAGCACCTCGTCTCCGCCGAGCGCCTGTCACGCAGCACTTCACCGGACCTGACGCATCTCAAAGGGATACTACGCCGACGGCAGCTCTACTGCAGAACCGGCTACCACCTTGAAATATTACCGGACGGTGTGGTGCAAGGCACGAGAAAAGACCACAGCCGATTTGGTAAGTATTATTTATTGTTGTTTTATTATTATAGGCAACACTTTACAGTGCCCATATTATTCATATGAATGACCATGGTTGTAATAATAGTAACAATACATAACTGCAAGCACATGTATTTCATTAGTACCTACTATGTAGTACTTGTGTAATTACACTGTAATATAAAATTACAAATTATTAATATGGTATTATTATATTAGTATTGTCCTACAGTAGCTGTCACACTTTTATATTCTAACATTATAATAGAAGACACAGTGATTAACTGTGCAAGATGTCATGAATTAAGTATAGATGTCACTTTTGCAGGTGCATGTGTGTGATATATCACATTGCTTGTCCCTCTCTCTCTCAACTGGGAACTAACAGCTGTGCTTTTCTCACAGGTATATTGGAATTCATTAGCCTCGCTGTGGGGATGGTGAGCATCCGTGGAGTGGATAGCGGATTATATCTGGGAATGAACAGCAAGGGCGAACTGTATGGATCTGTAAGTATTCATATGTACAGTAGCAATGCACAAATGCATCTAAATCATAAGACTATAGTAGGTCTCTGTTACAAAGGGCCAAATGCATATTCTGATGTTGTGATTGTGATTAATGCTATAATTATTTTCATTCATAGCCTGCCTTTGTTAAATTGAGAGTGTGATTTATGGAACAGTTCAAATGTAATTTCAAATAGCCTTTGGACACAGTTTATCCTTTTGTTTGAACGTATTATGCAGTGTGGTTAACTCCTACCTCCCTTCTCCTATAGGAAAAACTGACAGCAGAGTGTGTGTTTAGGGAGCAGTTTGAGGAAAACTGGTACAACACCTACTCCTCTAACCTCTATCGGCACGGCGAGCGAGGATCTCACTATTATGTAGCCCTCAACAAAGACGGAACATCTCGTGATGGAGCTCGATCTCGGAGGCACCAGCGCTTCACACATTTCTTGCCACGGCCTGTGGACCCGGAACGTGTTCCTGAGCTTTACAAGGAGATACTGGGTCACAGCTGAAACCACTGGACCTCAAACTCGAAACCGATAAAAAGCACCTGCATGCTCTTATTCCCCCGGAGTCTGCTGAGATATTTGCAGCCAGCAGGGCTGACCTGTCTCAGCGAGACAGCAGAGAAGCCGGGGGAAGAGGTCCTCTGCTGCAGCCAAGGTTGGAGCACTTGCAGGAGATGGAAAGCCGTTGAACAGAGCGTTTGAGGCATCGGGAACAAACTGTCTGGACACTGGATTGTTCCTGAAGAGTTTGACACTGTATTGGATCCAGTTACCTTCTGTACGGGCACAGGGGATTTGGGATTAGGAGAGAGTGAGATTTCCACTGGCGGGCTGCTTGCCAGAGAATGATGGACAACTACTCTACTACTTAAAATTCTAGAAGGCTTCTGAAGGAATTCTGCGTTATGCTTTTGAGATTTCATACTCTACCAAACACTGGCATGAACAAACAGGAGACATAAACCTCCTACAAAACATTTCTCTTTTGGTCCTTTAATTTATGTTTTTTAAAGATAATTTATTTTATATATTTATTTATTTTCAAAGTATATTTTTTACAAGAATATATGCAAGATGTAACAGGATGCCACGAGAGCTATATTTTCTACCACTATAGACTGACAGTGATTTCTAAAAATAGAACTACTGAAGAAAGTATTTTCTTATGAGTTGTTAATTTTCTGTTGTATCCGATTTTTTTTAATGTGGTAAGACATGCTTGTCTCCCCATGTTTGTTTATCTCTCATGTCATTAAACCAGATCCTTAAGAGCCCGAGAATGTTCCAGAATTCACTGAGGAATTAAACAGTTCAATGATTTCACTTTGTTGTATATGTCCTTTCAGTAGACCATAACCTGTCAAAGGTGAATAGTTATTAATTTCTATTTAGAGAAGGGGGAAACAGATTGACTTTTAAGGAAATGTAAGCAGGAAGTGTAGGTGTCAATAGTTGGTTGATTCTCATTGATCCTATTGTGGTAGAATGAAATGATGTTTTGTTCCTAATTTGAATGGTGTTTTAATGACTTGAAAGCCTAAATAGTTATCCTAATCCACCTGTTCTCTTAAGGTCCTTTTCCTAGCTCAAATAAATACAAACCATTTAAGTCTCCGGTTGAAACTTCATTATTTTTCCCTAATCTTATGAGAATTGATTATAAAATAATTTCAGCTTGATAATTTAAATATAAAACATGGTTAAATGCTACAAATTTTCACATGCTAACATTTTCTGATTTGTGTATAAACTGTACAGACTAATAGTACTGTGAATTTGGCACAGGTCTAAAGTTCTGCAGCTAAAATTGGTCTTTACTTACTGATATTTGAAGTACTGCCCCCAGTGGCCAAAACTGGTTCATCCAGGTTCCGGATTAAATGTCCACAGAGTGACACCAAAAGCGAGTTGTATTTTTAATTGTAAATGATGTAATACAGTCAAAAAGAATGCATATTTTATAAACACTACCCCCTAACCCAAACCCCAACCCTAACCATCAGTGGAGTGAAAATATAATTTTAGAACGAAAATGCAGCCTCAGAATTGCACTCACTATTATTTATGTGAACGTGATTACTTCCTGGTTTCCATGGGACCAGAACTAATATCTTAGAGGTTGCTTGTGCAACGCACCAACAGTAGCACTAGAAGAAAATGTGATCATGTATGATTGATGCAAAAATTTTTGATGGTGAATGATGCTTTTCAGTAATTCGGCAGAATGGGGTTGATTTCAGGGTACATTAACTTTCAGAAGCAACATGTCAATTTCCTGTTTGATTATGTTGCACTATATACTCATGCCGTTGTCTATTTGGATTTGTTTTATTGTATTTTTCTACAGTGTGTTCGGGGTCAAATTGACCTTAAAACAGCAGCAGCAGCATTATTATGTTGGATAACAGCCACATTTCTGAAAAACTGCATACTTACTTTCTGATAAAACATATGGATTTTTTCTTAAAAAATATCAGTCTACTGGGATTTGACAAGGTCAGAGGAACATATAAAAACCTACAGAATTTAAAAAGACAATAAGATTCAAAATTACTATTATTATTTGTACACATACAGCATTGGGATCTCTAGGACATCAAACATAAATAATTTAAAGTGTATGAGGGTTAAACAGGGATAAATTTGCATTTCATTCTTCAAGATCTTTCCATTTCTCTCTCTCATCCAGTTCCGAGCTCTCTCAAACACCCTGCTGTTAAAAAGGCTGCACAATGTGAACATTAAAACACAATGACCTAAAAACTATTTCCCCTCCATTTCTCTCCCTACAGCAACCTTCTCAAGTGACACCTTGGCCTACAACTCTGGCCTGCGGGAAGCCCTCCACAAAGTGACCTTTTATTTTGCTAAGTGGCTTTTGGAAACCATGTACCAGGATTCCTAAAAGCGCTCAATGGGTAGAGAAACTCATTCTGGGATGGTGGCCCTGCTATGGTATATACATCTACTGAACCAGTGCAGGTCAAAGTGTTCTATGGAAGTATGAGGTCATTTCAAGACAGACATTTGCTCTCCAAATTCACTATATTTTAGTATATTATAGTATGAATTTGATGAACTTCTTGACCATTGATGAATAGTGTTCTGTAGGCAGTTTTACAGTTTACATACATTCCCGACATACATCCGCCATGTTGGCATTGTCCTTTGACCCTTGTGTTCTTTCACCTATCACGCAACAACTGTGAAAGCAATTTACTTGGACGTTCTTAAACAAGTACAATTGAACCATTTAAATTCACAAGGAACAACATTCTTGGTTGTTCCATCACTTACGCTTGATCACTTGAAAAGAGCCCACAGTTCTCTGGCATTTTATTTGCAAAATTTCAAAACTGACAGCTGGGATATGGGATAACAAAGTGTCCACTGGTTGCACACAGAATCTCAGCAGACGCAGTACATCATATGAGTATTGTTTGCCAGCTACAGTTGTGCTCAAAAATTTGCATACCCTGGCAGAAATTGTGAAATTTTGGTATTGATTTTGAAAATATGGCTGAGCATGCAAAAAAAAAAAGAAGAAAACTCTTTTATTTAAGGATAGTGATCATATGAAGCCATTTATTATCACATAGTTGTTTGGCTCCTTTTTAAATCATAATGATAACAGAAATCACCCAAATGGCCCTGATCAAAAGTTTACATACCCTTGAATGTTTGGCCTTGTTACAGACACACAAGGTGACACACATAGGTTTAAATGGCAATTAAAGGTTAATTTCCCACACCTGTGGCTTTTTAAATTGCAGTTAGTGTCTGTGTATAAATAGTCAGTGAGTTTGTTAGCTCTCACGTGGATGCCCTGAGCAGGCTAGATACTGAGCCATGGGGAGCAAAGGAGCCAAACAACTATGTGATAATAAATGGCTTCATATGATCACTATCCTTAAATAAAAGACAGTTTTTTTTGCATGATCAGTCATATTTTCAAAATCAATGCCAAAATTTCACAATTTCTGCCAGGGTATGCAAACATTTGAGCACAACTGTTTATCATGAATACTGAGCATTCAGTAGCCTACTCATCTGACACACTGCTTTTACATAATGTGTAGCAGGGAAGTAGGCATATATGGTCCAAACACCACAATTACACCACAATTAGAAAATGCTTTGTGTTTTTTCTCCTTTTCTCTTTTGATGGGTTTTGCTTCTCTTTCCCCTCATACGGTTGCGTGATTCATTTGATGAAATGACACTGAACTGGCTGCTTTTCTATCTGGCTGTCTGCGAGCACAAAGTGAGTGTATGTATGTTTAAGGAAGGAAATGATACTTTTTAAGTAGTGTAAGGCGAGAAGTGGCTCTGGGCCACACATGCGTTTCCAAAATAATACTGATATGAGGGTACTACGTCACACAAAAGAGAAATACAAAGCAGGGCTTTTGAGCAGCAGCTAGGGTTATTTTAGTTTTAAAAGGTTTTAGGAATATTCTGGGTTCAATACAAGTTAAGCTCAATTGATGGCATTTTTAGGTATAATGTTGATTACCACAAGAATGAATTTCGACTCATCCCTCCTTTAAAAAAAAAAAAAAAGAAGCTAAAATCTGGGTTACAGTGAGGCCCTTACAATGGAAGTGAATGGAGCCAAATTTTGGAGGATTTTAATACAGAAATGTGAAGCTTATAATTTTTTTTAAAGTACTCTTCTGTTAAAAATCATGTATTATTTGAGCTGTAAAGTTTTTACAGTCGTTTTAGCGTTTGTTGACATTACATCATCATTTACACAGAAAGTTAATAAGCAATTTTATCACTAAAATCATGTTAACACGCATATTATTTATTGTTATGGCTTTAATTTTGAAACAGTGAGTATTTGAACATTTATGAATTGGCCCCATTCACTACCATTGTAAGTGTCTCAATGTAACCCAGATTTATTTATTTTAAAGAAAAGGAAGGGCAAGTCAAACTTAATTTTTGTGGTAATCAATATTATGCCACAAATGCTGCTGATTGAGCTTAATGTTTATTGAACCCAGCATATTCCTTTAAGTATGTTTTTATTTCTATATTATTTTCAACATGTTCAACATAGTCTCATGTGTAATCATTTTTACGGGATGGCGAAATTGTAAGATATTGTACGAATTGGCATGTACGAAAAAGTATGACTTTTACACCTTCTCAGCTGATCAACCAAACAACAAACAGAATTTCAAATCCATCCATAGAGGCCTTTTATCCAACACTTTATTTTAAGAAAGGAAACTTCTGTGAACAAATTTGGCTACTAATTCCATATTTATTTATGCAATACAAATGACTGATGTGTGTCAATAGACGATTCCCTTATCTCGTCCCAAACCCAGATCTTTTCTTTCTTCCGTAGTACAAAAAAGTTAGATTATAAAATTCTCTCATAATTTACTCATGCCATCTGATATCAGCAAACGCTGTATGTTGTGTGATCTTAGAATCTCTGTGATGACGAGCCAAGGGTTCTACTGAGAGTCAGGCTGACTGCACGCACGCACACACACAAACACACACACACACACACACACACACACACACAAATATGTGTGTCATCAGGGGTTTTCCCCCGAGCAGAAACACTGATGAAGCTATAAAGGATGTGGTAAGGCTGCTGTGGCCAGATCGACAGATCTACTTTTCATTATTTCCACCACAGTCTACAGAAAGTGAGAGACTCACATCTATGTATCTGAGTGTTTGTGTGTGTGTGTGTGTTTGGACAGGAGAGAGCTACAACATGTGTTGTTCTAGGACAGGTGTTGAAGTGACTGATCTTTCACCTGCATGTCTTTGTGGCTCAGGTAAAAATTGCACAGGTGTTCACGCGGCACGTCAAAGGCACAAATACACACACACACACACACGCACACACACACACACACACACACACACACCACTGATGATAAGAATGAGAGAAGAAGTGTCAGATTTTTGGGTGCTGGGGGAATTATTGATCTGCTAAGTAATTTTTACACTTGTAAACACAGAGAACTGGAAACTGCTAAGAATTTTTTGTTAAGACATTTTCTGTGTTACTAAACTACTCTGGTTATCGTGTTGCCACTTGCAGTGAGGGAGAATCAAGCTTTTCATTTCTCCTTGCAGATGACTGATTTTACATTTAGAGTGAGTTAAAAATAATAATAATAATGATTCTGTTTGAACTTCAGAAATTCTTATTAATAAATCCAAGCTTTGGTTCTTGAAATTTAGGCATACAGACTAACTCAAAATGCCTTTGTTTCTGTACTATGTAGGGCAAGTTAAATGAGTCAGTAAAATAATTTACATAATCATTTTAGTGGACTAAACTAATAATATTTTGCTGCACAATTTCAAAGTACAGAAAAACTTTAAAAAAATAAAAAATAAAATAATAATAAAATAATAATAATAATATACTCATAAAAACAGCAGATCCCATAGGAAAGAAGAATCACAAATAAGACCTCTTTACTATTTCAGTTATTTTTCCAAGAGAGTAATGAGAGTCAATGGGGATCAAATAGAGACTACTGAATAAACATTGTAGACACAGTTGATACCTCAGTGAAACATAACTGAGACCTCCAATAAGTCTCCCGAGCTTTAAAAGAACAACCTCTGAGCAATGAAATTGTCCTCTGAGTTTGAGGATTACAAAGTGAAAAAAATAAAAAAAAAATAAAAAAAAAATAAAAATAAAAAATCCTGTTTCTCTCACAATTTTTGGAGATATTTGAGGTTAACATGCTCATTATAAGTAAAGTAATGTTCAGTGTTAACATAATCACTGTTTGTGCCTTTATATCACCAAGATGGTATTAGCTAAACCACTAATTCGCCTGCTACATACACATTCCTCACACATCGCAAAGCTATGGTTTAAAAAACAAATGAGATCTAAACATTTACTCATAAGCAATGTTCATTAAAACATCACCTGTTACTTTCTGCATAAAAAAATTAAGTCATATGGGTTTGGAACTACATGAAGTTGAGTAAATTATGACAGAAATTTCTTTTTTGAGTGAACCATTCCTGTAATGACTAGTAATTTCTTCACAGAAAAAAATTAAGCAGTGATTCCTTGAGGTATTTTTGGAAGATACATTTAAGTCATTAAAATATTTACACATACACTGATAAATATGCCTCATTTATTCACAGAGAGGAAGTTGGCTGTGACTGCACTGGTTTTATCATGATGGATGAGGGAGACTAAGACTGTGCTCCCCATCCTGAACTCCTCTTTAAACTTTGGGAGGAAAGAGAGACTGAGTATTGCCTCAGGGCTTGGCATGATTGGCAGCCAGTTCCCAAAAGACGATCCTTTAATTTGCATGACTTATTGAGAACATGCTGTGTGTCAGTGCTGCAGAGGTCACACTTACATTCTTAATGGGGAAAACATTTCAGGTGAGAAGGAGAAATGTAAAGTAGATGCCTTATTTTATGTTTGTTTAAAGGAACAGTTTGTCCAAAACTGAAAATTCTGTCAGCATTTACTCACCTTCATGTTGTTCCAAACCCATATGACATTTTTTAATTTTTTTATATCTTCCATGGAACACAAACAAGATATTTTGTAGAATGTCTAAGCTGCTCTTTTCCACATAACAATAGTGAATGGAGACTGAGGCTGTCAAGCTCTTCATAATGACAAAAAAAGCACCATAAAGTGCTTTTGAATATACCGTTTGCAAATAAAAATATGGCACACCAAGACATATCATGTCAGGTTTAAAGTCAATGACATCAAACGCCATTGGCTCTGTGACCGATCGCCATTGATACATGATATTTGAATGAACATGAACAAGAATGTTATGTGAGAACTATGGTGGAGGAAAATATTTTCAGTTCTTAATACAAAGATATTGTATGGCTTCAGATGACATTGTATAGAGTGCACAAGACATGTCGACAACTTTTATGATACTTCTATACTTTTACGGTGCTTTTTTTTTTAATCGTTTTTTGGAGGTTGCCAGTTTCAGTTCTCATTCACTTTCATTATATGCAAAACTTTTCCATTTGCATTCCACAGAAAAATGAAAATTCATATGGGTTTGGAACGGGAGTACATTATAAAAGAAAATTTCCCTTTTTGTGTGAACTATACCTTTTTTACACTTTAACAGTTTTGTTTTTTGTTGTGTGTGTGTGTGTGTGTGTGTGTGTTGTGTTGTGTTTCATTCTCCTCTCCTCTCCTGATCACAGCCTGAAATATTGAGGCTCTCACAAAGCAGAATAAACTCATCAGAAGTGTCCTGAGGCACCTGACTCACACACACACACACACACACACACATACACACACACACACACACACACACACACACATGCAGTGTAAAAGTAATTAGTTAGAGTGGAGGGGGACTGAAGAATATTGAACTCATCTCTCTCTCTCTCTCTCTCTCTCTCTCTCTCTCTCACACACACACACACACACACACACACACACACACACACACACAGACTGATGGCTCTTAAGGATATATTGATCACAGAGAGTACTGCTGCACTATCTCAGAACTGCTGCAGTGTGTCTACATGAGAAAGAGTGTGTCTGTGTGTGAACAACATCTGTATGATGTCTATATGTGTGTTTGAGCATATGTTTCCCCTTGGGGTTCAATTATTTCTATGTAAGCATGTTTGTATGAATGTATCTAAACTCAGGACTATGTTTGTACAATTTACTTTTTACAACGTGTATGCAAATGTTTCAATTTGTGTGTTTGTGCATTTGTAAGTATATGCAAGCCTATCAAGGTCTCAACATCCTTCAAATGACCAACCTGTTGTGTATCTGTAACACACAGCTCTGACAATCTAATACACAACAACACAGTAGTATGTTACTATCTCTGTACTCTGAGTTTTAAATAAATGAGAAACTTGTCTTCTGTCCCCTTAGAATTACCAGATCAATGTTCCTCAATAGTTTTTGCACCTGTAAAAACACAAGCATGCATTTACACATTGGAAAAAAAAACACATATTAGATCTTTTTAATATCTCGATTGTTTCTCCTTCTTCTCTTCTTTTCACATTTGCCAAGGTTCCAAAATCTGCTATCAGTTTCGTCGTAGTCCATATTATCTGAGCTATGATATTCACATTTGTTACACCGCTCTCTGGAATACTGGCCTTATGCAGTCATTATGTTTGTATAGAGATTACTAAATTGTTTAATTTTATTGCTGTTGCACATGATAAAAAAAAAACAAAAAACAACAACATTTCTACAAAGAAGTTAACGGTACAGGCTAACTCCACAAGTTACATATTACTGTAGAAAGTGGTTAATTTTATTTTCAGGATGTTATTATGATAAAGCTTTCAACTTGCAGAATTCACAAAACTAAAGCTTCAACAAAAGAAATGTGGGGAAATAGTGCAGCAAAAATCAAGGGATTTCAAAGGGAAATCAAAGACTGTGCTATGTCTGCAATTATAATTCTAAGCATACAGTATATATATATATATATTGGAATAATGTCCAGATATTTATGTTTTGGAAGGAAATTGGTACTTTAATTCATCAAAGTGGCATTCAGCTGATCACAAAGTATAGACAGGACAATACTGATGTAAAAAACAGCACCATCACTATTTGAAAAATGTCATTTTTGATCAAATCAAGACAGGCCCCATTTCCAGCATCCATCACGCCAACGCCTTATCCTTGAGTAATCATGCTAAATTACTAATTTGGTACTAGAAAATCACTTGCCATTATATCAAACACAGCTGAAAGCTATTTGGTTCATTAAATGAAGCTTAACATTGTCTTTGTGTTTGAGTTGCCACAGTATGCAATAGACTGGCATGTCTTAAGGTCAATAATAGGTCAAAAATGGCAAAAAAGAAACAGCTTTCTACTAGAAACTCCACTAGAAACTCGTCAGTCAATCAATGTTTTGAGGAATGAAGGCTATACGATGCTTGAAATTGCCATAAAACGGAAGATTTCATACAAAGGTGTACATCACAGTCTTCAAAGACAAAGGACAACTGTCTCTAACAAGGACAGAAAGAGATGTGGAAGGCCCAGATGTACAACTAAATAAGAGGATAAGTACATCAGAGTCTCCAGCTTGAGAAATAGATGCCTCACATGTTCTCAGCTGACAGCTTTATTGAATTCTACCTGCTCAACACCAGTTTCATGTACAACAGTAAAGAGAAGACTCAGGGGTGCAGGACTTATGGGAAGAATTGCAAAGAAAAAGCCACTTTTGAAACAGAAAAACAAAAAGAAAAGGTTAGAGTGGGCAAAGAAACATAGACATTGGACAACAGATAATTGGAAAAGAGTGTTATGGATCTTAACCCCGTTGAGCTTTTGTGGGATCAGTTAGACTGACAGCCACATCTATGGCAAGTGCTACAGGAAGCGTGGGGTGAAATGTCACCTGAGTATCTGGACAAACTGACAGCTAGAATGCCAAGGATCTGCAAAGCTGTCATTGCTGCACGTGGAGGATTTTTTGATGAGAACTCTTTGAAGTAGTTCTGAACATTTTTTTCAAATTGTAATAGTAATTCTTCCCCCTATTAATGTCCTGACTATACATTGTGATCAGTTGAATGCCACTTTGGTAATAAAAGTACCAATTTCTTTCCATAGGAGCAAAATCTGTCCATTATTCCAAACCTTTGGCCACCAGTGTATATATTGTCTAAAATAATACATAATACACATTATTGACCATCATATATTTTTACTAAAACATTTCTTTGTGATTGAACAAGGTGTACAAAAACGACATATTTTTTGGAACCCAGTTGAATACTGCATAAAACGAAATTATTACTGTGAGACCAGTCAAGTTTATTATTATAATATAAAACTGAATTATCAATATTATTTTGATGATTAGATTTGTTTTATAAAATAAGTAATATATTGCTTTCCTATTTACTTCACCTTCACCTGGAACTTTTATTTTGACACTGAAAGTGCTATGTGTGTTTGACAGTTTACAATAGCCGCTTTTCCACCATCGGTGCCGAACAGTTCTGAACACGTCACAGGATGGTTACAGCAGCATTTCCACATAAGCACGTTTCGGCATGGCACAATAATAAACCATTCTCAGACCGGAACTCTCGGCATGGTTAACTAACTGTACTCAAGCGTGCTCAACGTGCTGGTTGAATGGCTTTAGTACATGGCGATTCACAATTGTCAATTTGCAAACGCCAAGGTAACTTATAGCACTTTTGTTGTTTCTAGATTGCCAAGTTAGCTAATATATAAATATTTAAGAGGAGTTAATAAAAGTTCATAAAAATAGTGTGTTTTGTGTATCTTCATGATTTTATTATGATGGTTTAACTAGAATTGTAGCCTACATTTATTTTTCTATACACCTTTTTCATCAGGGAAGCTAATTAACTCATGAAAATATATCTAATATATTCTCATATAATATTTTTTATATAATAATTAATATAGAAAATAAATCAATAAATATCCTTTTTTTAGCTAGTCTGGGAACTTTTTCCTTTCTGCATACGTTCGTGTCCAGAGGCATACACAAGCCCTCAGCAAATAATGATAAAGCTCTCGCCTTTTTCTCTTTGAGGATTGGCACGGAACGGTATGGTTTTGCGATAAGAACTGTTCAGACCGATGGTTGAAAAGCGGCTAATGTTCCAAATCTGGTGATGGCTCTCCGGCTCTGCAAATGGATGTTATTGCCTTTTTCTGTTAACAGTGCCATTTGTAGATTTGAATAATAACTTGTAGCAATTTCTTATGTTCAGAATTGCGCGAATGCTTGAACCTGCTGTTTTTTTCTTTCACAAAGCATGTGAACTTCTCTAAAAACGCTAAAAACATGAGCCCATTAGCATTCTGAAGTGCATACAGAGCATGATCTGTCTTTTATCAGCCTTTTGCAGTTTAATTAGAACCACATATGACCATATCACCATTTTTATGTTATTTTGATTAATTGTGCAGCCCTAAAGGATCATGAAATTAGTCTACTGATGTGCTCTTTATGAAACTTATGAAAAGTTTATGAAAAGTCCCCATGAAGTGCCTTGACTCAGTGTTTTAACATATTTCCTACTGAAGCTGGAAGTGGGAGCGGAAATGTCGTTAAACTCAATAGCCAATAGGCTTTAGTTTACAGCCATAAACACACATACCCTGTTCCACCTTGCTGTTCATGTCAGAGCAGCTTACCAGGGAAACTTGAGAAGCAATCTCACTACCGGCCAGCTTTTCTAAAGACTTGAGAACCGAACGATGATCTAACTGACAACAATAATCCATAATCAGCCCACAAACGCACACAGCACATCACGGTCTTCTGCTTGCAAAGAGGCTGGAGCCATTGTGCAAGTCCAATACAAATGAATGAGAAACAACAGAGTAAAAGATCCTATTATATCCATGTTTTGAATTACAATACACTAAGCATAAAGAATAAAGAACACTTATTCGAGTTGTACATCCCAAGAAACCTCCGGCTGCACAAAAAATTAATTTCAGCAACTTCTCTTGCATCCCGCTCCCATGCTGGTGCGTCCCATTCAGATGAGATCATCCATATGCCCTATTCCCTTCTAAGACAATTACCCTCCACTGTGAGAGCTTCAGACGGCTGAAAGATGATAATGGCCAGTCAGAACTCATCTTTTAAGCCATTCTCATTGGAAATTCTGTTTGGAACGACCCTACAGCATGGGTTGTCATCCCTACAAAGTGCCCTGTGAAGGCAAGATCAGCACCAGTTAGAACACAGCCAGACATGCTGAACAGCTGTAGTGGGAGGGAGCATTCTCGTTCTAGAAAGCATTTGATTTGACAACGTTTCTCAACCTCTATATGACATCATGGATGTTCCTGAGTCTTTTTAGTCGGAAGAGAGAGACTGCAGATTTTAAATGCTTCTATTTTCTGAAAACAAATTTTGTCAATGTTTAGAAGTACACTAGCATATAGATGACCTTAAAGCTAATAGATATGGACTAAAAGCTAATTTTGATTTCAAGGGGTCTTTAATGGCCAAATAAAAAGCACATTAAAATCATCGCGATATTCACAATATTACTTTTTTATATCGTCATCAAAGTTATTGCGATTATATCATAAATATTGGATATATCATTCAGCCCTACAGTTTATATATATACTGTATATAAGCCAAAACATTATGACCATTTACAGGTGAAGCGAATAACGCTAATCATCTCCTTACAATGTTCTGCTGGGAAACTCTGGGTCTGGCCATTCATGTAGATGTCAATTTGACACGTGCCACTTACCTAAACATTGTTGCTGACTAGGTACACCCCTTCATGGCAATGGTATTCCCTGATGACAGTGGCCTCTTTCAGCAGAATAATGCACCTTGCCACACTGCACACACTGATCAGGAATGGTTTGAGGAACTTGATGAAGAGTTCAAGGTGTTGCCCTGGCTTTCAAATTCCCCAGGTCTCAATCAAACTGTCTCAATCCAAAAGTCCGATCCATGGACGTACAATGAAAGTGAAAGGGGAATGAGGCTTACATTCTGCCAAACATCTCCTTTTGTGTTCCACAGAGAATATAAAGTCACACAGGTTTGAAACAACATGAGGGTAAGTGATGACAATTTTTTCATTTTTGCATGAACTATCCCTTTACTCTCTCATGTCATGTACTGTATCATAAACTAGGTCTGGAATAACTTCTGCTTCCCGTATTACCCTTCTCTACTTCCCTTGTCTCTTTCATTACACTTCTGCTGGCTAGCAGTTATCATTTCAGTGAGATCACAAAGGCAGATCTCAAGCGGCAAGGACAGCCTGTACACGCGTACACACGGATATGGCAGATGCTGCAAGAGTAAGTCAGCACTGAAAGCTCGTGCAGACAGCAGTGAGATCAATCAGACAATCAGAGAGCAAGTGAGCAAGCAAGAGACAAGACGAGAGCAAGGAGGGGGTGGAGGGCGAGTCCCAGCAAGCCTGTAGAAAGAGAACTGTACCTGTGTAAAGACGCAGGTAACTGCTTTTTAGGGGTTGATTTCTCTCTCTCTCAAGCTTTATAAGGAACAATAATAATTCCCACATCCACACACACCTGGTTTTAGTAATTATAGATAAAATGCGTGGTACAATGTATGGGGAAGCATTTGGATAACATTTAAACTTATTCATTTGGTAGGTGCTTTCATCCAAAAGTGTAACGTTGGCTTGCAAAGACAGGCAGACGAAGACGATGATGATGTGAAGGACCCAAGTGCAGTTTATTCATAAATGTGAAAACCAAAAACCATGAACATAAACATGGACTGGACTGGACTGGACTAGACTAGACTAGACTAGACAACGATACATTAACAATACCCGACAAAGGACCATGGCAAACATGAGGGTATAAATACATGGACAAGTGTAACAAGACAACCAATGAACAGAACTATAAACAAGATAACAAGACTAATAAACTAAAACCAATGAAAAGACAAGACTGATAATGAGTAACTCAAACAATGAACCAATGAAAAAAAGACACATGAACATGGAGGGAAACAGGATATCACATGACCAGGAAACACATGACTATAAAACAGAAAATCACATGACATGAAACACATGACTATAGAACAGGAAATCACATGACATGAAACACAAAACATAAACAAAAACACATTAAATGTGACAAAAAATTACTTAAAGCTAAATTAGACTTGGTGAACAGGCTTCTTTTAGTTCCCCTAAAAATTATAACAAAATGCAGTCATGTTTTTAGTCCGCTAAGGTGATTGTTTGGTGATATTTCTCCCGTTCGTGCACGTTCCTGAAATTCTTGACCAAGGAGAACTCGGCTAGTCAGAGAGTGTTGATAATTGGTTAAAACTAGTTGTGGGTGTGGATGTTCTTTATTCATTTATTTTCCTATAACTAAATGTGAAATGACATTGCACGTATTATAAGCGCAGGCTTCGTTTGCCTAGGATGCTTTAGTTTGTTCAGGAAAAAAAAAGTTTGACTTCTTCCATTGTATAAATTAGGCGTTACAGCAATTAGCAAATGTCCATATATAGTACAAGGAACAATATACCCCTCTGTGATTATACACATTTATGTGGTGGTGTGAAGTTTTGCTAAAAACACTAAGTAAACCTGAACAAACACCTTTTGTCAAAACTGATGGCCATGGTCACTACAAGTGTACAAATCCATGTGATTTCATTATGTTGATGCTTTAAGATGTGCTTTAAATTTAGCAGAAAAGTGAAGCTTAAACTATGGCTTTTGTCTTCTCCTATAGCATATAGGAAATGTTAGAGAGGTCAGAAAAAGAAAATGTCTTGGTTACTGATGTAACCTCTGTTCCCTGATGGAGGGAACGAGATGTTGTGTCGATGTAATGACACTAGGGGTTTGATCTTGAGAGCCCCAATCACCTTTGCTTAAAATAGAAAAGGCCAATGAGAATTGGCGAGTGGAATTTGCATGCCAGTCTCCGCCCCCGGACACACGGGTATAAAAGGAGATGGTGTGCACCACTCATTCAGATTTATTCTTCAGAGCTGAATGCATGTTTGTGTTCGTCCTCTCACCTTTCGCTTATACTGCTGGATTTTACGGCGCATATCAGCAGTCACCCTCGCACGGTCGAGTGTTGTGCTTCCCCTGCGCGCACAACAAGAGTATATTTCCTTCTAAAAGAAGGAAATATATTCCAAGTTCACACTGGAGCTCAACATGTTGTTACCACATGTTCCAGTACCTTGACATTGACCCCAATCTGCAGAGTTACTGACAAGCAACATATCCTATCAGACAATTAGCATCAATTGTTTTCCTGTGATGCGACTGATAGCACATTCCGCCAGAATATCACTGTAAATTTGGCAACAGTATGGCAGAAGTTCTTCAGCTAATCTCGATCTGTGTTTACCGAAATTCAAACCACTGCCACCAGTGGCCAAAGCGGGAAGTACTTTTGAAAGTTTGGACACAGTTTCCAGGTGAAATGTCCACTGAGGGGTGCCAAAACAAGTTGTTCATTGTTGAAAATGATGATATATTGTGAATAGAAATGCATTTTTTTTAACTCTAACCCCTAACACAAACACTAACCCTGAACCTAACTGTCAGTGGACAGTTCTGATGCAAAAATGTCTGATGGGAGATGCCACATGTCAGAATAGGGTCCATGTCAGGGTACTGGAGCATTTGGTAGCAAGTTAGTAACATATCGACTTTCCGTGTGATCATGTTGGTTGCACAAGCACCCTCAGAGACAAGGGTTCTGGTCCCGTTGAAACCAGAAGTAATTGCGTTCACCTAATCTATTATGAGCATGATTAAATTGCATTTTCCTTCCAATCACACTAATGGATTTTTCAAGTGATTTTCAGGTGTGAGCTTCACTAACATAATCGCTGGCTAGGCGGAGGGAGATGATGTGCGCAATAGCGTCTGCCAGCGGGAGGTCGTTAATAACTTGACTGTCAGGACTCCCTGCTTATTTAATAGTTCCAGCAATGGAAAAAAGTATCCAACAGGCTCTTGTGTTCTCCTCAAGTGATCAATGACCATCTTCTTTTATTGAAGAACTAACAAGATGTCAAGCTGATCTGAACGTCTTCATCGCACTCAGCTGCATATCATCACAAACGCTGATTGTAATCCATAAGATTCTGTCACCACAGCGTTTTTTCCCTGTGTTTTTCCCTACAAAAATGACTAATGAAATCAGAAAGCTGATATTTTGTATTGGCAAGTGTGTCATACCTCCAACTGAAGAGAGCGAGATCTCAGCAAAACAGTCTGCATGTTTGACAACCTCTGCCAAAACAAGTTGTTCTGGGTCTGCTAGTGTGGCGCCACCTTTAGATAACATTTTTACTGTACTGATGGGTGGGTTTAGGGTTGAGGTTTGGGTTTATAAAATATGCATTTCTGTTGACTTTACATCATTTTCAACTAAAAACAACTCACTATTGGTGCCTCTCTTTGGAAATTTCACCTTGTAACTGGAGATCACACATGCCCATATGTTCAAAAAAACTTCTAGATTCAGCCACTGAAGGCAGTGCTTCGTAGCACAGATCCATTTCAGCTGACAAACATTTGATTTACTCTTGCCGAATTCACAGTGAGATCAGTCTGTTTACAGTGCATTCAAACTAAATATATTATCAGTATGTCCATTCCTTGGGAATCTAACCTACAGTATGACCATGGCATTGCTAGTGTTTTGTTCTGTACTTCTTTTCTTTATTCCCTTTTTAAATCAGTTCTGTTCTTATTAGCCTCTTTCACACATACAGCCTTTTCCAGAAAATGTACTGCAATTTTCAGGTAAGAGGTCAAGTGTGAACACAAATCTTTTGAAAATACTGGTAAATTTTGCTCTGGCAATTTCCCTTAATGAGAAGTTGTATCATTACCTATAAATTTCCATATTGATGATATTTGTGAACACAGCCATAAGATTACCAGTTTCAATTCTACGAAGTCAGCACGTGGTGAAGTAAGAAATTCTGATGGAGAGGACGCAATTAGTGCCATAACACAATTGGAAGTAAGTAAAATTTCAACAAATTGGTCAGATAGTAAAACTAGAGTGCTTCACTTCATCCAAACAGATTAAGAAATTTGCCAATAGCTTAAAGGAACAATAAGCGATTCTGTTACGTACGATAATATCACCAGCCTACTTCTGAAATGCGCAGACCTCTTTTTAGTGAGATACGTACACACTGTGCTTCAGCTGCAGATAGCATCTCTGCCATTGGATGCTCGTGACAGCATTTTGTTCCTGTAGTTCATCAGTCTTATTTGAAGTCATTGTGAATGATGTCACTGTGTCTCGAGCAACTGCATAAATGTAAACATTTGCCAAAAAATTTAAAACATCACAAACATTACCGACCGCATATGTTCAGATACAAAATAATACCCCTCAGTGTTTTCAAACAAGAAGCCTACATTTCCGCCGCATGTGTATATTCTAGCAAAAAAATAAAATAAAAAATGTCGTTGCATGTGTGAGTTGCACATGTGGTACATTTACCAGTAAAGGTAACCCAACTATTTTCCTGTGATTAACCTGGTTGCATGTGTGAAAGGGACTGTTGAGATATAGTGAGCAGAATATGTCTAACCAACAAAAATAAAACAATCAAATAGATAAAGAATTGATAATGAGAGGTTTTGAGTGAACAGACTTCTACTCATAAAAAGTGTTCCTGCTGTAACGATTGTGGGCCGCATGGGAACAGAACAGATTTTGAGAAAGGAACTTTAAAAAAAAGAAGGGCTCTTCTCTGCTGCCATGGTGTGTCATCACTTCTTTAAAGAGTTGTGTATGTGTCAGCGAGTGCGAAGGAAAACAATATGTACTGTAAGGGGCTGCTGTAACCTGTCGGAGAGCAAACATAATCTGGTTCAGATTTTTATGCGGTTTGTGTGTGTGGTGTGTGTGTTTGCACTTCAAAAGTGCTTAGTGGTGCGGCGTGCAGCCACTTCTACTCATACAGACACATATGCACACATACTGTATGCACACACATACATACAGATGCTTACATGCTTAAAGAAGCCTCAGAAGGAGAGGAAATTCCCTGGTTGGGAAAACCAAGGATCACTCACAATTAGATCTTGTGATAGGCAACAAAGATATCACTGATTGTGTGTGTATGAGGGGATGGGGGTTTTACTTAGCCATACTTAAAGGACAAATTCATATCCAGAAGTGAGCTAAATCTATCAAAACCTCCCTTTAGGAACATCTTTAATTGGAAAAAAGATTCATATACAGTTGAAGTCAGAAGTTTACATACACTTAGGTTGAAATCTTTAAAACTCATTTTTTAACCACTCCAAAGATTTCGTATTAGCAAATAGTTTTGGTAAGTCATTTAAGACATCTACTTTGTGCATGACACAAGTAATTTTTCCAACAATTGCTTACAGACGGATTGTTTCACTTTTAATTGACTATATCACAATTCCAGTGGGTCAGAAGTTTACATACACTAAGTTAAATGTGTCTTTAAGCAGCTTGGAAAATTCCAGAAAATGATGTCAAGTCTTTAGATAATTAGCCAATTGGCTTCTAATAGGAGGTGTACTGAATTGGAGGTGTACCTGTGGATATATTTTAAGGCCTACCTTCAAACTCAGTGCCACTTTGCTTGACATCATGGGAAAATCAAAAGAAATCAGCCAAGAATGCAGAAAAAAAATAATTTGTGGACCTCCACAAGTATGGCTCATCCTTTGGAGCAATTTTCAAATGCCTGAAGGTACCACGTTCATCTGTACAAACAATAGTATGCAAATATAAACACCATGGGACCACACAGCCATCATACCACTCAGGAAGGAGACACATTCTGTCTCCAAGAGATTAACATAGTTTAGTGTGAAAAGTGCAAATCAATCCCAGAACAACAGCAAAGGACCTTATGAAGATGCTGGAGGAAACAGGCAGACATGTATCTATATCCACAGTAAAACGAGTCCTATATCGACATAACCTGAAAGGCTGCTCAGCAAGGTAGAAGCCAGACTACAGTTTGCAAGTGCACATGGGGACAAAGATCTTACTTTTTGGTGAAATGTCCTCTGGTCTAATGAAACAAAAAGTGAACTGTTTGGCCATAATGACCATCGTTATGTTTGGAGGAAAAAGGGTGAGGCTTGCAAGCTGAGGAATACCATCCCAACCGTGAAGCATGGGGGTGGCAGCATCATGATGTGGGGGTGCTTTGCTGCAGGAGGGACTGGTGCACTTCACAAAATAGATGGCATCATGAGAAAGGAAAATTATGTGGATATATTGAAGCAACATCTCAAGACATCAGCCAGGAAGTTAAAGCTCTGTCACAAATGGGTCTTCCAAATGGACAATGACCCCAAGCATACCTCCAAAGCTGTGGCAAAATGGCTTAAGGACAACAAATTCAAGGTATTGGAGTGGCCATCATAAAGCCCTGACCTCAATCCGACAGAAATTTTGTGGGCAGAACTGAAAAAGCATGTGCAAACAAGGAGGCCTACAAACCAGACTCAGTTACACTAGTTCTGTCTGGAGGAATGGGCCAAAATTCCAGCATCTTGTGGAAGGCTACCCAAAAGGTTTGACCCAAGTTAAACAATTTAAAGGCAATGCTACCAAATACTAACAAAGTGTATGTAAACTTCTGACCCACTGGGAATGTGATGAAAAAAATTAAAGCTGAAATAAATAATTCTCTCAACTATTATTCTGACACTTCACATTCTTAAAATAAAGTAGTGATCCTAACTGACCTAAGACAGGGAATATTTTCTGTATATGTATATCAAATATATATATATATATATTTTAAACTGAACAATGTTAAATGTTCAGCCAGTAGTATTTATAATTAGCTTTATAAAAACTAGAGAGGTCTTGTAGATTGCCAAGTGCATGTGATTGTGTAACATACAGAAACTCAAACACACAAGTGAGTGATGATGAGAGCAATACACAATGTATGTATGAGTATGTGCATGTGTGTGTGTATTCCTGAATCACAAATCCTTTGTAAAAACACTCACATTAGCTCATCCAGAGTGTTTGCTTTACAGGAGATAACATACAGGGGGTTTCCTCTATAGTTCTCATTGTGAGGTGTGGACATACAATAAAACCATAACCCACTGCACCGAAACAAACTGTGTACATACTGTATACACAGTCTTCCGTAAACACACATCCTTTGAGCTCAGCTTCCCTATAGGAGAATTTTATTGCCATGGTTTTGCTCTTCCATAGCTTTTGGAGACGTAATGGAGTTTTCAATCATATTTCACTAAAGTATTTCTCCTAAAATCCAAATAGACACAAATTAGACAATTGTTGAAATATAGTCTCAGTATAGAGCAATACAATTAATGTGGATCAGATTTAATCTTGGAACAGTTTGATGTGAAATATTTCATTTTAAGATCATATTGAAATATGACTTTTGATTGCAGAATTTGGTAGCTTAGCAAATCTAAGCACAGAGAAGCAGGAGACTTCGGCAAAAGCCTACATTTGCTCTCTATTTCATCTCATCACTGGTAAAGAGTGTCTTAGTTGTTTATTGAGATATTAAATAGATCTCATTTGTCTTTCCAAAAAGTCATAACATCGGCGAGAAAGCAAAATGTGTCTGTGTGTGCTTATGTTTGTACATAAGTATAACAAATGTGAGTATGTGTGCATGTGTACTGGCATGCATGAGTAAATGTGTGTGTGTGTGTGTGTGCGCGCACACAAGGGCAGACTGGATAAATAGTATATACTCTGACAAGCACAAGTCTTTTCATACTGAGCCTGCTTTGTGAAAACACACAGCTGAGCATCACTCCTCCACCTTCACCCTGCACAACCTTCAGCCTCAGGCAAAGAGAGAGAGAGAGAGAGAGAGAGAGAGAGAGAGAGAGAGAGAGAGAGAGAGAGAGAGAGAGAGAGAGAGAGAGAGAGAGAGAGTGTGTGTGTGTGTGTGTGTGTGTGTGTGTGTGAGAGAGAGAGAGAGAGAGAGAGAGACAGAGAGTTTGTGTGAACCCTGTGAAACTGCCTCAGATCAAAAAAGACAATCAAAGCAATGTGTTTTTCCTCCTTCTTTCTCTCTCTTTGCATCCTTCACACACAGAGGAGGCAGAACACCTATCGATTATTCTGGCCTTTTTGAGGTAGCGAGAGCCCACAGGAAAATTTCATTGCTCAGATGTTGCCTTGTCATAGCATAGGAGACTTAATGGAGTTCTCATTTCTGTTTAATTTTAGTATCAACATTGTCTCATATGTTTCTACAACAATTTCTAAAGAAAATAGAATCTAATGAAACAATTGTTGACATACTGTCAGAGAACAGAGCTACAGTATACAATTAATGTGGCATAGCTCAATTTTAAATTTTAAATTCCAACTGGGGACCCCCTTTTGCCACCCGACCAGGGCAGGACGATATGGCTCCAAATATTATATCTCTATATTTTTCAGCTTGTTGACCTTATTAGATATACACTCACTTAGCACTTCATTAGGAACACTATGATCCTAATAAAGTGCACAACGTAGTCCTCTGCTGTTGTAGGCCATCCGCCTCAAGGTTCTATGTGTATTCTGAGATGCTATTTTGCTCACTACAATTGTATAGAGGGGTTAACTGAGTTACTGTAGACTTTCTGTCAGCTCGAACCAGTCAGGCCATTCTCCGTTGACTTCTCTCATCAACAAGATATTTCTGTCCACAGAACTGCTGCTCACTGAATGTTTTTGTTTTTTGGCACCATTTTGAGTAAACTCTAGAGACAGTTGTGTGTGAATATCCCAGGAGATCAGCAGTTACATAAATACTCAAACCAGCCTGTCTGTCACCAACAATCATGACATGGTTGAAATCACTGAGATAATTTTTTTCCCCCATTCTGATGGTTGATGTGAACACAAACTGAAGCTCCTGACCCGTGTCTGCATGATTTTATGCATTGCACTGCTGCCAAATAATTGGCTGATTAGATAATCGCATGCATAAGTAGGTGTGCAGGTGTTCCTAATAAACACTCACACCCACTTGGAGTTCAGGCAATGGTGTGGTCTGACCCCCTACACATCTCGACACTCACACTGTGTGCTCTAAGATCCCAATCTCACTTGGTAGCAGTTCTCCCATGCAGTTTAGAGATTACACAGTGATTCTGGACCACTAAGACTGAGCATGGGTTTGGACAGCACCAGCAGACATACAAATAGAAGGACAGAGTTGTGAATACATACATACAAGCATACAAAGGCGACCTTTGTTTGCGCAGGAGACTCGCTAGTCTCGGATATCAAAGAGAGATGCAGCCACCGAGACAGACAAGAAGTGAAGAGGTGACAGGATGCGGGTGAGAGAGAGAGATACAGAACTCTAGGGAGACAAAGACCAAAAGATGAGGTTAAGAAAAGAGAGATGAAAATAGAGATGAAAAAAGGACAGAGATACTGAGCACGAGAGACAGGAGAGATACTCAGAAGGTTTTTGAAGTGAAGTACATTGCAACCCTGGATGTGGCAAACATTCCAGGGTGTTTCTTCAACTATGGAATTTGTTTATGACCCTGTGAAAATAAGCTCTCTTAAAACACACTTTTCACACTCTCACTAGTTTGTTTAATTTGTCCACTTACAATGACTATGTTTATATGGATATCAGAAAGCGGTTTATTGCGAGAAAGTGGCTTATTGCCAGAAAGTGGCATTCCCGTTTACGTGTCCTGTATAAGCGGCGTACTCTTTACTCCCATATACATGTGGCTCGATCAGTAAGCAGCTTTCTCCACAGCGATGTAATTTCCCAGCGACGGTTGTGTAAATAACAAACTTGGCATCCGAGGAAGACTTTGCTATTTTATTCTCCATTGCTTCTCTTTATTTTTCAGATATTCCAGAGTTGTTGCTGTGTTTGTTTCCTTAACTTTCTATCATGACCTACAGCAGAATTGCGCTGCAATATTGTGGTTTCCCTCTGGGATTCCCCCAATGTACAAGCGCATAAGCGAACGTAAGGGACAGTTGATATTTTACATTGATGTGTATAAATGGGTATAGTTTATAATGTATGTAATTTTCCCTTTTCCCACTGTACTCCCAGGTTTCATCAAGGAACACCACTAATTTATTATTCAACATCATAAATCTTTGTAAACAACACAATAAAATAACAATAATTGTATCATTGGATGCCGAAAAAGCATTTGATAAAGTTAATTGGCATTTCCATTTTACAACCCTTGAAAATTTTGGTTCATGTTATACATTATATAGTAAACCAATGGCAACAGTCATCACAAATGGCATCATATCATCATCATTCCACCTACAGCGAGGGACCAGACAAGGATGCCCACTATCCCCATTAATATTTGGATTATTTATAGACCTTCTAGCCGCTGCAATAAGACAAAATGATAATATCTCTGGAATTTCATCATACAACACCAACCATAAAATATCTTTATATACTGATAACACATTACTCTTCTTAGAAAACCCCAAGACATCACTAAAAGAAATAACTAGACTTGTTAATGACTACTCAAAAATATCAGACTATTCCATAAACTGAACCAAATCGACAATCTTACCACTGAATATGAAACCGCAGGATAATAGCCAACAGGACACACCATTTACCATAAATAATATTACATAATTAGGAATACACATATTCCCCAATCATTCCGACCTATTTAATCTCAACTTTATTCCACAAATAAAATCAATAGAGGGCAATTTAATTTGCTGAATGAACACACCACTTTCCGTTATAGGCCATATTGCAACAGTTAAAATGTATATGCTGCCCAGAATAAACAATTTATTTACCAAGACTCCAGTACAGTAAGAAATGGTTTAGCTCAATAAATAGTATAAGCAAATTTTACTGGAAAAAAAGAATCCCCCAAAGAAGCCTACAAACACTTAAAAAGAACAAGGATCAAGGAGATTTGGCAGCAGCAAATTTTTAGCACTACTATTTAGCATCTCATTTACAATATCTTTGCAAATGGATTAAATGTGATCATTTCCATAACCCATGGCTACAGTTAGAACAGGCAGAATGTAAAGAAATCACCATATCTGACCTTTTTTACCTAAAACAATCAAACAACATAACCCGTTCAAAAATACTATGATTAAAACACTAACTGCTTGGTGGCAAATTAATAAATTAACAACTCATGCTCTCACACCACACATCAACTCACCTATATGGCATAACCCTGATTTTATCATCAACAAATCACCAGTTACTAATCCCAGATGGAAAGAAAAAGGTATCACATATTTGCACCATCTCTTTACTGATAACAAGTTCATTATATTTGAAGAACTAGCACATAAATATGATTTAGGCAAAGAGCAATACTTCTATTATTTTCAAATAAAAGATGCTATTAAAGCCACAATTGGAGACAGGACTATAGAACAACCACCACTTATAGAACACGTCACAGAAATCCACATCAACAGGTTAAACATAAGTACAAATACAAACATAAAACTAATCCAGTATAAAATCTTGCACAGAACACATACACAACGTAAGATGTTTAAATGGCAATTTCAGACAGATGCACCAACTGCAACCTATCAACAGATAATTACCTCCATGCACTCTGGTCATGCCCATCTGTTGATCAGTTCTGGAAAGATGTTACCAATAAGCTATCAATTTTCTTAAAATACAAAATCCCTGCGCTCCCATCTTTATACCTCTTAGGTGATATTTCTCATATTAATCCCCCTCCCGAACACACAACTCCCCTCCTTTTGTCTCTAGCCATCGCCAAGAAAACAATATTACTCAACTGGAAAAATAAAGACTAAATCTCAATTACACAATGGCTACATTTATTAAGAGATCAAATTATACATATACAGATATACAGCTACATTACATAGATTCAATAAAATCTTCACCCCTCTTTTCTCATCCCTACATTGATATAATCTAGCCGGTGAACTGATGCCTCATAATATACTGTTTGTGTAAACACCTGCACTACTCAACCCATCTCAATATGTACATGCCGTTAAATATAATACTCAATTCCATATTCCATGAGTTACTCATATTATTTTTGTTATTAATATTGATGTTTCTTCTATACATGTGTGAGCTGTCCAGTGAATGCTGCGGGTCCATTCTTGTATCATAATTACAAGGGTGCCTGGTTGATATGATATGTTTCATATGATGGAACCATGGTCTAATACAAATGGCAGAGACATGGCCAGACTATGCAAACATGACCTGGAAGTGCTTGCCATAATGACCTGCCTCAGAAGACTGCTTCACCAGGCCCACCACATACATCACCTTACCACTCTTAAATTCTTTAGCTGAAACTTTCAGCTGAACATATATTCATGTTAACAGTGCGAGAGTGGACCAGTGGTGTATTTAAAACCTGTGTTTTCCTCTGTTCATTGTCAGTTCTTGTTCTGTTGCAGGATCCAATTGCAGTTTTTAATAAAAACTTAGAAAAACCACAAAACACTAGAGATAACACAAAACTATAACACAAAGCACAATAGAGACTGAATAAACAGAACCAGAACCGACAATGAACAGAGGAAAACACAGGGATTACATACACTAATGATGAACGGAGGGACACCTGACACTAATGAACACAAGAACCAATGAACAAAGACCATGAAAATGAACTACAAAACCCATAAACAAATGAAAGACATGAAATGAACAATAAAAATACATAGCGACCCCTTGTTGTCGCCCGGTTAATCCTTACAACATTTTACATTTCAGGTTGGAATAAAATGACAGACTCCTTTGTCTTGATAAGACTAATTTTATACCCATAATTTTTTGTATGCTAAATAAAATGTAAATTATATTTACAGACAATTTTTACATAATTTGATATGATGTATGATGCACCATTAAATGTGATATTTATCTTAATTTTTCTTTATATTACTCACACATCACAGGATATTAAATCTCAAACATGCTCTTTACTGACATGTTTATCTCCTTGGTAACCAAGTACACTTCCTTTTGATAAAACGTATTAATTTATAACATGACAAAATTGTTGGTTGTTAAACCATTTTCACAACATTAATATTGAAATGTGTTTTTTATTTTTTTTTTATTTCAGGCTTTGTTTAGATTATCAACAGACTATCATTTATATTATAATCATCATTTTTTAAATATATTTTTATAATGGATTTTCATATCTTTAGATTGAAAATCTGTGTCTGGGATCAGGGTAAAACAATAAAATGTACAAATAAAAGGTTTTGAAATTTGAAAAGTAGTAAAAATAAATGTTGAAGGCTTGGTAAAAAGTTTCCAAGACACTTTTAATGTGACCAACATACTGTATAGCGTGGACAAAATTGAAAAAAAAAAAAAAAAAAAAAGTTTTAATTTTTACAGTTTTTAATTTTTTTATTCAAAGTCAACTCCTGCAACATAAAAGTGGCTATAGTTGAAGAAACACTTGCAAACAATGGGGCAAATCACACATTTGCAGTTCATGGGGGCAATGATGTCAACTTTCTGTGTATGTGTATGTTTTATTGACTCAAACGCAAAACATTCCTCAGTGTGGTCTCAGCACGTTGCGAGAACATAATACACATGCACACACAGTTGCAGCTGAACTTGCACTCAGACACAAACAAAATCACAACACAAACAGATACAAGAAGACAGCCACCTGCCAAACCCTCATGCCAGTACACACATTCAGAGAGAGACAAAAGGGGGGCGGGGGGACTGGATAGAGAGAGAGAGAGAGAGAGAGAGAGAGAGAGAGAGAAGCAGGTAACTATAATGACTGGAGAGAGAGAGAGAGAGAGAGAGAGAGAGAGAGAGAGAGAGAGAGAGAGAGAGAGAGAGAGAGAGAGAGAGAGAGACACACAAGGAGGTACATTATAGTTTATAAGGGAAATTCCTGGTGCCCTGGAGAGCTGCACATCTTAAAACAAACCATAATGACACACACATATTGCTTTTAAAGATCTCAATTTAAACACACACATAAATCAAAGCCTGGAGAAGAAGGGAATATGTATATCACATACCACATACTGATCTGCTCTAATGGAAAGATACAAAAGCTGACGGCATATTGATGGAAATTTGTACATTAGATGCTTCTGGAGAGCAGGGTAGGCTTTGTGTATGTAACAAGAATCGTCTGAAAACACATGCGCATGCAGTTCCCATTCCTCTGTCAAATCTCCAATTTGAAATCATTAATATTTAATTCCTTTGGACAAGGCATCTATCAATAACAGTCACCCAAGGGCCTACACATCAATACGGCAAACTCTAGAGAAAAGCCTAACATGCTACTTGTTCATAAGCAGAACCTGTTTAATCCAGTAACTATAATGCTGAGTGAGCAGGGCTCAAGACAGTGCTGAATGTTCTCCAAACATTGGAGGATGCTAGTCACTCACAAAGGGAAAAGACTGTTAAATGCATCTGTCTTACTGACAGTCTATGCCCAGTGGGGCTCCTCCAGGAGTCGGCAGATGGGTGATATGCCAAAAGCGATCAGTCTTGGTTACCCTTCTATAGATTTATTTGCTTTGAATTATTGGGATTTCAAAGTTCGATGGAGTTGTGATGCGTTGCGAATTTTAACCTTGCAATGACATCAGCAATGGCAAAGTGATTTTGAGGTCAAAGAAGGTGTAAACTGTAGCAAATTAGATTAATGGTATGGATGAATGAGCAAAAACTTAAAGGGATAGGTCACCCGAAAATGAAAATTCTGTCGTCATTTACTCATCCTCATTTTGTTCACAAAAGGAGATGTTAGGCAGAAGATCTGCTGTTGTGTTCCACGGAAAAAAGAAAATCATAGAGATTCAGAACAACATGAGGGTGAGTAAATGACAACAGAATTTTCATGTATAGGTGAACCAAACCTTTAAAAATGAAGTATATAGCACAGGGAGTGATAATATTACTCACTAGGACAGTTTAATATGAATAAAAGGAGTGGACATGGAATTTAGCGTAGGAGCATGACACCAAACTGAAGCAGAGCCTTAGAAGCAGAGTGCCCGTCTATATGTTTGTGATGGTGCGAGGATCCGCCATTGACTCAGCAAAATCTTCACATATATTATAGTCAGGGGAACTGGCTGAGCCTGGATTCTCCCAAAGTTGTTTTTTTTTCTCCATAAACTAAGTTTTGTGTTCTTTGCCACAGTTGCCTTTGGCTTGCTCACTGGGGGCCTAAGACAATAATTTCTAAGGCATGATTTTCAATTATGTTGTTCACTGAAACCTCACAATGAGGACTTTAAGACAGCATAATTACAGCATAATTTTCTGTTACAGCATCGTTTTCTGTAAAATAATTTTCCTATTTCCATCCACTACATCATGCACATTATCTTGCCAAAAAAATAAAATAAAATAAATTGAGAGTTTATTCGCTTGCCAAGTGTTTCCATTCAGGATTTCTTATGCACAATTTCAAAATATGTATAAAAATAGTTGGATGGAAACCCAGCTAGTTAGTTGGCATAATGTGGACGATCCTAGGGTACTGGAACTCTCGTAAACAACAAGCAAACTTCTCGTGTAAACAAGTTGGTTAATTTCCGACCCTGATAGTTACAGTTGGACAAATTATTGGATCGCATTTATGCCTCTAAAAATCTTTATTTGATTACTAAGTCATTAAAAAGTCTAAACAGATGGCAGTTAATGCAATAAAAATTGCATTTGTTATTTTCAAACATTTTGTCCTCAAAAGTAAAAATCGTTAAAGGATAGTTCACCCAAAAATTTAAATTCTCTCATCATTTCTCATCCTCATGCCATCTCAGATGTGTATTACTTTCTTTCTTCTGCTGAACACAAATGAACATTTTTAGAAGAATGTCTCAGCTATGTTGGCCCTTTCAATGCAAGTGAATGGTGGCCAGAAATCTGAAGGTCCAAAAAGCGCATAAAGGCAGCATAAAAGTAATCCATAAGACTCCAGTGGTTTAATCATATCATCAAAAGTGATATGATAGGTGTGGGTGAGAAACAGATCAGTATTTAAGTCCTCTTTTACTATAAATCTCCACTTTCACTTTCAAATTCAGATGTGGTGCCTGTTTAGTTTCACTTCCACATCTGAAAGTAAAAGTGGAGATTTATAGTAAAAAGGACTTACATATTGATCTATTTCTCCCACACCTATCATATTGCTTTTGAAGATATGGATTTAACCACTAGAGTTTCATGGATTACTTTTATGCTGCCTTCATCTGCTTTTTGGAACTTCAGATTTCTGGCCACCATTCACTTGCATTGTATGGACCTACAGAGCTGAAATATTCTTTTTAAAATCTTTGTTTGTGTTCAGCAGAAGAAAGAAAGTCATACTGAATCCAGTCAGTCTTCCTTAGCAACCAATTGGCCCGGTTGCTAGGGTGGTATGGATGTAGCCGAGATATGCGTCAAATGACCAGCGGCCCAGTAATCGGGCAGGCCTTTGTGGGCTGCGGCACCGATGCGAAAGGAATGGTTTGAGTATAGTTTATCTGAAATGCCGGAATTGAGCAGGATGGATTTGGGGTGTTTTTGGACCCAGAATCGGGATACTGCTTGATTTTTGTCGTCAACGAAGAGGGGATCTAGAGGGGTTTTTGTCTGGGATCCTCTGTAATGTTGATAGTGGACTAGTGATTGGAAGGGCTGGATGGGAGTAGGAAGGTTGAAAATAAAACCTGGGTGCCCTCTTTTGGTTTGATCTGTTTTGTTTTGTTTGATGAAGTATCTGATGTATCATTGTTTAGGATGTGGAAGTCCAAAATGGTGGGATGGATTCTTGGGTTGAATTTTGTTGTGGTTTAGAGTTCAGAGTAATGGAGGAAGCCAAAGAAGGCATGGATGAACATGGTCTCAAGATGGCGCCGAGTATGGCTGCTGCGTTGCGAGCTCCGACACAACTTAGCAATGGTTTGTTTGTTTTGTTTACAATTCTTATGTTTCTTGTCTTGGATGTTGCCTGCCTTATTGTCTACGACAGACAAACACTTTTGGACATTGGCTCAGCGATCTCACACCGTAAACCGGACTTCACATTCCTCAATGCCGACCCGCTGTTTACAAACACGCAAGCGGAGCCCTTTGTCTGGGCAGCACGGCCGCGGAAACGCAGGAGGAAAAGGGGAAACAGAGCCGGCGTTCTCATCAGAGTAAGACGCCGCGCAAATCGACCCCCGCTACCCACTATTCTACTGGCAAATGTTCAGTCTCTGGATAACAAGCTCTGCGAGCTGAAAGCGCGTATCTCTTTCCAACGAGAGACGAGGGACTGCTGCGTTATCTGCCTTACGGAAACTTGGATGTCTGCGGAGATTCCAGACTCAGCCATTGAACCCGCGGGGTTTTCCATGCTCCGAGCGGACAGAGCGAAAGACCTCTCAGGTAAAACTAGAGGAGGTGGTGTATGTTTTATGATCAACAAATCCTGGTGCGATCAGAGGAACATACATTCTATCAAGTCTTTCTGTTCTCCTGATCTGGAATTTCTTATGCTTCTGTGTCGACCATTCTGGCTACCGAGGGAATTCACAGCGGTCATTATCACTGCTGTGTACATTCCCCCACAAGCCGACACAGACCAGGCACTCAAGGAACTGTATGGGAGTATAAGTGAGCAGGAAACCGCGCACCCTGAGGCCGCGTTCATTGTGACCGGGGACTTTAATAAAGCCAGTTTAAAATCAGTCGCACCAAAATATCACCAGCACATTAGTTTCAACACACGAGGGGACCGGGTTTTGGACCATTGCTACTCTCCGTTCCGGGATGGCTACAAATCCCTCCCCCGCCCACCATTTGGCAAATCGGACCACTCTTCCATTCTGCTTCTGCCCGCTTACAGGCAGAAACTGAAACAGGAAGCACCCACCCTCAGAACGATCCAGTGCTGGTCGGACCAATCAGACTCTACGCTACAAGACTGTTTCGATCGCACGGACTGGGAGATGTTCCGGTCCGCCTCTGATGACGACATCGAGCTTTACGCTGATAGCGTAATGTGCTTCATCAGAACGTGTGTAGAGGAAGTGATTCCGACCAGAACTGTGCGAATCTATCCGAATCAGAAGCCGTGGATCAACAGCGATGTTCGCGCAGCACTTAATGTGCGGACCTCCGCTTTTAATTCCGGGAACGCGGAGGAGCATAAACAAGCCAGTTATGCCCTCCGAAAAACTATCAAAACAGCAAAACGCCAGTACAGGAGTAAGATTGAAGGACAGTTTAACACCACCAACTCTAGAAGCATGTGGCAGGGAATTAACATCATCACGGACTTTAAAGGGAATAAAAACTCCGCCATGAACACCGCTGCCTCTCTCCCAGATGAGCTAAATACTTTTTATGCTCGTTTCGAGGGAAATAACACCGCCCTCGCGGAGAGAGCTCTCACGGCCGAAGCTACAGAGGTTAGTTCACTCTCCGTCTCTGTAGCGGATGTAACCCGATCATTCCGACGGGTGAATATCCGCAAAGCCGCGGGTCCAGACGGCATTCCGGGCCGCGTCATCAGAGCGTGCGCGAACCAGCTGGCTGGTGTTTTTACGGACATTTTCAACCTCTCCCTCTCTTTGTCTGTAGTCCCCACATGCTTTAAAACATCCACCATTGTGCCTGTTCCAAAACAATCGAAAATAACTTGTTTAAATGACTGGCGTCCTGTTGCTCTGACCCCCATCATCAGCAAATGTTTTGAGAGACTAATCAGAGATTACATCTGCTCTGTATTACCACTCAATCTTGACCCGCTGCAGTTTGCTTACCGTAACAACCGCTCCACTGATGATGCCATTGCATCTACAATACACACTGCTCTCTCCCACCTGGAAAAAAAGAACACTTATGTGAGAATGCTGTTTGTAGACTACAGCTCAGCATTCAACACCATAGTGCCCTCCAAGCTAGATGAGAAACTCCGGGCTCTGGGCTTAAACAGCTCGCTGTGCAGCTGGATCCTGGACTTCCTGTCAAGCAGACGCCAGGTGGTTAGAATAGGCAGCAACATCTCCTCATCACTGACCCTCAACACTGGAGCCCCGCAGGGCTGTGTTCTCAGCCCACTACTGTATTCCCTGTACACACATGACTGTGTGGCAACACATAACTCCAATGCCATCATTAAGTTTGCTGATGACACGACGGTGGTAGGTCTGATCACTGACAATGATGAAACAGCCTACAGAGAGGAGGTGCACACTCTGACACACTGGTGTCAGGAGCACAACCTCTCCCTCAACGTCAGTAAGACAAAGGAGCTTGTGGTGGACTTCAGAAGAAAAGACAGAGAACACAGTCCCATCACCATCAATGGGGCACCAGTGGAGAGAGTCAGCAGCTTCAAGTTCCTGGGTGTCCACATCACTGAGGAACTCACATGGTCCGTCCACACTGAAGTCGTTGTGAAGAAGGCTCATCAGCGCCTTTTCTTCCTGAGACGGCTGAGGAAGTTTGGAATGAACCGCCACATCCTCACACGGTTCTACACCTGCACTGTGGAGAGCATCCTGACTGGCTGCATCTCCGCCTGGTACGGCAATAGCACTGCCCACAACCGCAAAGCACTGCAAAGGGTGGTGCGAACTGCCAAACACATCATCGGAGGTGAGCTTCCCTCCCTCCAGGAAATATATACAAGGCGGTGTGTGAAAAAAGCTCGGAGGATCATCAGAGACTCCAGCCACCCGAGCCATGGGCTGTTCTCACTGCTACCATCAGGTAGGCGGTATCGCAGCATCAGGACACGCACCAGCCGACTCCATGATAGCTTCTTCCCCCAAGCAATCAGACTTCTGAACTCTTGATCTCCCACGATCAAAATACATCATCCCTGCACTTTATTACTCTTTTATCTCACACCGGACTGTCATAAATTATATTACTGTCATTATATTATGTCTCTCTTAACAACTGACTATCAACCGACAGCCTGAATGTCAATACAGTACAATACTGTACATTCTATATATATACTTTTTTCATATATATTTTAATTTTTATTGAATAATGTGTATCTATATAGTATCTATATAGTAAAAAACAAAAAAAAAAACACAAAAAACAAAAACAGCATATTGTATACTGTGCAATGTATGTTATTATTGTATATTGTTGAGTGTAATTGTGTATAACAGATGTTTAAATTGTGCTGTGTTAATTTGATGTTTTAAGTCGAGTTTAATTATGTATAACAGATGTTTAAATTGTGCTGTGTTAATTTGATGTTTTAAGTCGAGTTTAATTATGTATAACAGATGTTTAAATTGTGTTGTGTTAATTTGATGTTTATTGTAGATTGGCGTATGTCTCATCACTGTCACGACTGCTATGTTGATCGGAACTGCACCCAAGAATTTCACACACCATTGCACTTGTGTATATGGCTGTGTGACAATAAAGTGATTTGATTTGATTTGATTTGGTGTCTAATGTTTTTGAGGTGTTTAGAGAAATGTAACCCTGATAGAGAGTGTTTAGGCAACGAGTTAGTAGACTGATAGTAAGAAGTGTTTTGGTTTTGTTGGGGTGTGAGGCGAAGGAGGACACAGAGAGAAGAGAAAAATCTGGAAATGGCAGATTGTAATTTAGGTGGAAATCTTTGAAGCATTTCCAAGCTGTCCGATATGTTTGTAGGGTTAGTGGGGAAAATGGCTTGAAGAATGGAGTCCTGGGGGGCGTGGAGAAGGAGTCTGAGAGGGTGATTTCTAGGAATTTCAGTTCTGAACAGGGAGGAACTGGGGTTGGTGTTGGGTTCGCTACTAGGGCTGTGGCTCTGGATCTCTGAAAGAAAAATGAGAAAGAGTCAGCAATATGTTTTAAAAAAAAAAATTGGAATGTGTTCTTCTTTAATTATGGTTAGCAGAGGAGGGATTTGGGACGAAGTTCGCTTGCAGAAGCAGCCTCGCCCAGGGAACAGTGCCGGAGTAGGAGAGGTGAAAATGGTAGAAGGGAGGGGGATAAAGTAAAGAGAGGAATGGGTCTGTAGCAGGTTTCTCCAGCAGAGGCATCTTCAGGTGGGAATCCACTCTAGTGGCCCATGGATAGGAAAGGGTAGCGGGATGGATATTGGCAGAGAGAGCATGGAAAAAACTAAAGCATCTGGAACATATGAGGCAATGTCAGGATATGTGCTTGCATGGGCATTTGTGATATGAATGGACTAAATCCTTGAGCACAGAATTGCACAGCGTTCAATGGGAGAGCATACGATTAGCGTGAGAATGTTTATGCTGAATTTGACTGAGCTCACTCGAAGCTGTGAGTGGCTGGATCCATAGGCATGGGCCCGTACGGCATACAATGGTAGGATTAACAGGATGAATCATTGAGCATGGACACATGTGGCATTTAAAAGGAAGACCCCATGTTTTCGTGTGAAATGTTTATGCTGTGAATAAGCAAGAACTCACTCTGCGGTACGAATGGGTTGAGCACGGCATTCGATGTGAGGGCGTATGGTAGGCTATTTTAAAATTAACTTCATTGATGCAGAGATGCAGGCTTATTGTGAACTGTTTAGGGAAGACCTGAAACAGCCCGATTGTTGACAGTTGCTAGGTGGGTGATGGTTCATTTGATATGAGTGGCATAATATGGGTTACGGAGCCATGCAGGCTGAGACACATGGTCTGAAAGAACAGTTGCGGCGCTTGGACAGCATGTTTGCGCTGTTTGCCGTGTAGTGCGAATTTGTCGTATGGCCCTAAAGATGCCACAGTTGCAGCACTTGGACAGTGCGTTGCACTGTTTGCGGTGTAGTGGGAGGTTTTATCGCTCAGCCCGAAAGACGCCTCAATTGTGCTGTTTGGACAGCGCGTGCACTGTTTGCAGTGTTGTGGGAGTTTGTCGCATGGCCCGAAAGATGCCACAGTTGCAGCGCTTGGACAGTGCATAGCACTGTTTGCGCTGTAGTGGAAGGTTTAGTCACATGGCCCAAAAGACACTGTGGTTGCGGCACCTGGACAGCACATTTGTGCTGCTTAGGGATGTGTTGAGCTGATGGAAAACATGGTAACGTGGTAAACGTAGCATCTGCAGATGCCTGAATGTAATTATTTGCTAGATTAAATGTCGGGAACATATGTGAAACAAAGTCAGGAGACTTGCTTGCGTGTGCATATGAACAACGTTATTTAGAATTGGTTTGTCATGAAATTGGAAGGCACCTGAAACTGAGTGCCCAGATGAATACAATAGTTTGATGTTTGTTAAATTAAGCATATGGTTTGGAGCTTTGTTGATTGTTTTCCAACGTAAGGCGAATTCTATATTATTGGTACGGGGTAACTCGTCTCGTTTGATGAGGAGTTTGTGCCTGAGAGTTGGATTTAATAGATACTATAAGAGCACAGTTTACAGTAGTGTCGTGAATAAAATGATTTGTTTATATTGATGACTTATTGAAATATTGGAGAATAAAGCAAGGTGCCAAGCTGAGTCATTCGGCATCGATTTAAACCAGTTACTTTAAACTTGGGTGGAGCGTAAAATTATGACAGATTATTGAACACTTTTAAAATCATGCAGCAATTAAGTTGTATGGTCAAGCTTGTAAATGAAAGTTTGTAATTCAATAATTCGTACAAAAGTAGAAAAGACTGTCTATAATATAAAATGATAGATTGATTTTATCTGCGTGAAGCGTTTGTCCTGACAGGAGGAGGAAAATTCATGTTATAGTGTAGAGCTGAGTGGAAGTTTGTAACAGCGCTTGCTTTATGTTATTGGGGTTGTGCTGCGAGCTCGAATGCTGAGAGGAGGCGAGGCGAGTTTGCGGAATGATTATGAATGAATTGGGACACGGCACATGATAAGCCTCTCGTGGAGATGAATTAGGTTCGTGTCTGCTCGGACAGAGGCTATGTATAACTGCAGTGTGCTGTGTAATGGTCAGAGCGGGTGCTGCACAGCAGCGAGCATGCGCTAAAATGTCTGCGTTGGTTTGAAAAGAGGTTGTAATTAGAGTATCTTGTCAATTGGAAGGATTTCTCTGATGCATGATTGCCCTTGTGTTCCAACGGAATCGCTGAATGGATCACACCCTAAACGAGCTGTGCGGCGAGGTGATAAGGCTAACAGGAATCACCTGTGTGGGAGAAATAGATTGAAACAGTGGGGAGTGTTGGAATGGTGATTGACTTAAATAGTTAATCTTTTGTTTCTCTCATGTTCAAATGAAGCTGTAATAGGGCTCAGGTGGAAGAAGCCAAAGCAACCAGTTTGCAGAAGCAACTTCACACTATAAACTGCTTTGGCAAATGGAGCATAGAAAGAATGTATAACAATTAATGTGGTAGCGGTCGATACTTCAAAGAACAAATGAGCTGCTGTGGCAGCTTCTGTTGAATAATGAGATTGTTTGGATGGAAGAGCTGTTCTGATGAAGGTGAATGCTTTGCAACGAAGTTGCGTCTGATGAACCGAGACACTGCATGGGTCTATTTGTGGACAATGTGCGGGGCTGAATGCTGGAAGACTCGATGCCGTGTAGAGGTAAGCAGCTGTTTACATATGCAATGTGATTGGTCGAATTAAATTACCTTGCTCCTCCCGAACCTTGTTTATAAAACTCCATTTCATGAACGTGCGGGGCGCCAGAGACAGACTGTGCGCGTAACACCGGCACATCCTGTGGTCGGACCACAGATTGTGGTCGATCGTTGTAAACACCAGCTCTGACACGCCCGTGAGGACTTGCCACGCATTCACACAGCGGGACAGCAGGCTTATTAATTCAAAGAAACAACCTCTATCACATTCTTTGCGAGAAGATTGTGTATTTCGGCTCGTAACACCGGCACATCTTCGGACGGAACCATGGAAGACAGAACACCTTTGAAATGGGGCGGCTGACGTGCAAACTGGATAGTATAATCATGTTTGATCGTTTTTAGCACCCAGTCGGAATGCCAGTAAGAGCTCGCCATGCATCTGTGTAATGGGACATTGGGCAATTTGGTTTGTTCATAGCATGAAATAATGCGCTGCTCACCATTGGGAAGCAGTTGTGCATAATGTGTGGTCTTTGAAGTGGGAAAGCTCTTTCTTGACAAAGTGTGATCATCTCGTGCATATGCATTGAGCACTATACTCTTTTTACAATCTTTGTATGTTCATTACAAGATATAATGCACCGCTCATCATTGGGAAATGGTTGTGCGAATTGTGTGGGCTTTATTGAAAAAGTGTGAGCGTCTAGTGTGAGCGCTGTACTCTTTTTGCAATCTTTGTATGTTCATACTTGATATAATGTACCATTCACCGTTGGGAAGTGGCTGTGCATAATCCGCAAACTTTATTGCATGTGATTAATGTGAGACACAGAAAACAAAATATTGAACAACAATATTCCTTTCCCGACAAACAGCAGTGGGGAAGAGGGGAACAGCATTCTGTCAGGAGCGCTTTGGCTGCGCGGGGTGGTTTTCCCCATCGGTGCGGGGCTTGTGCTGAGGCGGCTGCCTTCGTTTGGGCCATGGTTTGTGTGGCTTTACCAGAGGCTTGGCGGCGACATTTGGCAGCGCTGAGGCAGCTGGTGTGGGGTTTTTCCCAAGACAGAGCGGGAGCGAGCTGGTTGTGAAGTACTGCTCCGTTTTGGCATAAAATGTCTCACAGCCTGTGAGTGTTGCTAAGTCATGAGAGTCACATAGAGCTCAGCAAATCTATCCGCAGAGCCTCTGAAAAGGCTGGCAGGAGACATCAAATAGTGTTTCACGCATTTCCGTGAGGGTCAGCTAGATTTGATGATCCAAAAACACCAGGTTGCTCATTGACTTGCCAATGGCCTGTGCCGTGACCTTCATGGCTCGCTGCGCTAAGTCAGTGTGGAGCTCTTTGAATGTCTCTGGATTGTAGCCTTGCTCGTCCATTTGTTTGATAAGGTCGCTTGACGGTGCCTGGACTGTGCGAACCATTCATCAAGGTGAGGTTTTTCAGGTTTCTCTGGAGATTACTTGAGACCGAGCTCTTCGACCGCCCTTGAAAGGGCACGAAGCATCTACTTTTCAGTGGCGCATGCATGCCCCTTGCCCTCGCTGGGGGAAGGGGCGGCAGTGTCATCCACTGACCACTCACCAGATGTAGTGAGAGACATAACATCATCATCCCCAGCATCAGAACTGGTGAATGTGATGAGGTGGCGCACACCTACAGAGGGCCGAAACTCATCACACACTTACTGTATCGGAGTAGATGCAGTACATGGGGGGCTCGCGGGGCGTGTGGTGGTATGAGGTCCACCTCAAATTCATCCTGCTCAACCTCGCGGCCCTGCCATGCCTCCTCGTGTGATCCCTCGGGAGTCACAGAAGAGGCAGGTGGGAGGGTGTGTTAGGCTGAACCGTCCCTCAGAATGAGGGTGATTCACGAGCGAAGCGTCTTGAGACTCATGCCCTCACAGTGAGGGCAGTCTGTATCTATGAGGGTGTGGCCCAGACAGTTGGGGATGTGTGAGCTCTAAAGGCACAGGGAATCTTGTGAAAATTGATGGCAAGATGAATGCAGCATGTTATCAGCAAAATACTGTCAGACAATTTGCATTCTTCTGCACAAAAGCTGCGCATAGGATGCTCTTGGACTTTCCAGCACGACAATGACCCTAATCATAAGGCCAAGTGAAGGTTCTGGAGTGGCCATCACAGTCTCCTGACCTTAATATCATCAAGCCACTCTGGGGAGATCTCAATCGTGTGGTTCATACAAGACGACCAAAGACTTTGCATGACCTGGAGGCATTTTGCCAAGAATTCTTGCCCCCAAATTCGGGGCCTCATAGACAACTATTACAAAAGAATGCACGCTGTCATTGATACTAAAGGGGGCAATACACAGTATTAAGAACTAAGGGTATGCAGACATTTGAACAGGGGTCATTTCAGTTTTTTTCATTGTTGCCATGTTTTGTTTTATGATTGTGCCATTCTGTTATAACCTACAGTTGAATATGAATCCCATAAGAAATAAAAGAAATGTGTTTTTCCTGCTCACTCAAGTTTTCTTTAAAAATGGTACATATATTACCAATTCTCCAAGGGTATACAAACTTTTGAGCACAACTGTATACACAATAACACAATAGCTTATAAGGATACTAAAGTCCTGCCGAAATGGCCCGTTCACCAGCGAAGTGTCAAGGCGGAGTAAATGTTCACCAGAACACTGCAGGGGAGCAGAGAGTCTTCTCGTTGTCATGAAGATCCCGCCCGCTGACTCGTGCATGTCAACAGGGAAGCAGTAAAGGGCTTCCAGGAGAGAGATGAATCACTGTCGTGAAAGAAGAAAATTCTGAGGAATGGTGTTTGCACGCCTGCTTTTATATTGGACAGATTCGAGCCTAAAAGGGTGGGGCTCAAACACCATAGCTAATATTAGAATTGCTGTTTTTGTAGAGAGGTTTCAACTAGGTCCTGTAGAAGGACACACCCCTTATGCATCAGCTTAGTGATGCATTGTCAAGTGTACTGAGTCGTAAGGAAATATAGATAGAGCAACGACTTCCCACAATTCCTCGCCATTGTAAAAGCTAGTAAATGGCAATTTAATGCAAAAAAAGAACAAACAAGCGCATTGGCTCCAACTCCACTCTAATTTTATATTGCCTTCAAGTCCTCCTAGGACTACATGTGGTTATGAAAATTTAAATTATTACATGATGTGTGTGGTGAAGTGATTTTGGTCGGAATAATATGTTAAGATGTATTGGGAAATTTCATGTTTCATTCTCTCTTTTTTCACTTTCAAAATTAAGAGCACAAGATGCTTGACATGGCTCCCAACTCGAAAAGCTGGGGCTCGAAGTAAATCCACTGGTAATTATGACAATTTGGTGGCATTCATGTGCGCTCATCTCACTAATATAATCATTATGACATGACTTGAAGGCAGCAATAGCTTTACCTTTGATCAAACAATCAGCTATTACCTATAGTATTTGGTTAACTTGGCAGAAAGACATACTATTTAAATAGACACTATAGTGTAGCACTAATTAACACACTGAGCAAAAGTTACCTTTGTTCAGTACTGTACAACCAATTCTACATTCTACACTAGATTCTTTGGTCTTCGCACCATAGTAGTGCCATATTTTGTACCTTGGAGTAGCCTTCCATGTAAACACTGTGGTACAAGTATTTGTGGTACCATCACTGTACCACAGTACCACACCACAGCACTTTTTGTAATGGCTGTGAAAGATATATTTCTCTCTTTCTCTTTGTTTTCCTATCCTCCATCCCATCATTGCTTACCCCTTGAATAAGAGCTCTCAAGAGAACAAGTGAATGAGGAAAAGTAGAAGAAGCAACAAGGGAACCCTGGTTGTTCTGTATGATGGAGGTCGACTGAATGTTGATACCCCCTGTGCTTCACAAGTCAGAGGGACAGGAGACAATGACAGGTTTATCATCCCAACAAAAGGCCTCTTCACTGGGGTTAGAATGGCTGAGAACCACTGGCAGATGGAAGACAGGGGGCCTAGGTAAGGACAGGTATCATGTAGGCCCAGAGAGGAACTTTTTAAAGCTACATTAGCATGCATTGCTAGTGCGGACTTAGATAAGAGAGTTTTGGGAGGTGCATGGTAACATGATAAGACCCTAATGCTTAGAAGGTATGGAGAGATTTTAGTAGCAGATACAGTTGATGGAAATGTGAATAAGGACACACTAAAGTGTAATTATGAGCACAAAGACATGCATGTATACATAAAGGATCATGAAAGGACAAATGGACTACACACACATAGACACATTGCTGAAATTAGATGCTCTTGAGTGTATATCCTACTCATTGAGTCAAAACTTATCTCCAAACATCTTGTTTATTAAATGTGACTTTCATGAATAAAAGAGATTTTTATATTTTCTGGAGAAAATGTTGCTTGTCTGTGCAAAATGAGTTGCCACGATGCTAGGGTGTTCTGAGTGTTGCCAGGCCATTGCAGTGTGGTTGCTAGGGTGTTGCTTACAGCATATACCAAGTTCAAAGAGCCCATTTGAGGTATAATTCATGTCAATTATTTGAACTTTGAGTGCTGTGTTACATGCGTAACGTGCCGAGGGCTGAAGCTGACTCTTCACTTGGTAGAGCTCAAAGTGTTTGGCAAACATGATCACACAGGAAAATGACATGTTGCTTACGAAAGTTCATGTCCCTGAAATCAACTGCATTCAGCCACATTACTTGCCATGTCATCCCCCATCAGATATTTTTTCATCAATTCAAGCATGACCATATTTCTCTCTATCACTACTAGTAGTGTGTTGCATAAGCACCCTAAGAGACACAGGTTCTGGTCCCATGGGAACCAGAAAATAATTGCATTCACCTAAACAATGGTGATTGTGATTCGAAGGTTGCATTTACACTCTACAATTACATTTTTACTCCACTGATGGTTAGGTTTAGGGTTGAGGTTTGGGTAAGGGGGTAGAACTAATCAAATATGCTGTATTATATTTACCACTAAAAAAACAACTCATTATTACTGCCACTCTGTGGACATTTTAACCAGAAAATTTAGCTCACACATGCCCATACGTTCTATAATACTTCCAGCTCTGACCACTTGGGGGCAGTGATTTAAATTTTTGGTAATTATAGACAGATTTCAGCAGTCAAATTTTCAACCTACTTCTGCCGAATTCACATTATGATCAATCTGATTTGGCAACGTTGATGCAAGTCATGTGGAATCCTCTTAATACTAAGTATGAGCAATAGTAACAGTGATGCTTGCTTTAGCAAGAGCCCATCTCTAAGTCTCTATGATATTCTGGTCCCTAGATATGGCTCAGGTTCCTCTTTCAGTGCAAGTCTATGGAATATTTTCACCTGTTTTAGCATTTACTAGATGAAAATCTTAAGTCTGATTGCTTGGAAAAGTAATATCAACTCCTCAACAAGCTACAGTACATGATTCATGGTCACGTGAGGTATCATTCAGGTGAGGTATCATTCAAGTTACATGGCAAAGTTTAAAATGTAGTGTTAGGGGTTTGACCAGTAGTAATAGTAAAACTTGTCTTAGCAGCCCCACTAATAATTTTACTGTTTACTGTATCCTCTGCCCTGAAATGTGACTCACAAACACACCAAAACACAGACAAAAAAACACATGCATACACGCGCAAACTTGCACACAACGTCAAAACAGCTATTAGTGCTGTGACTGGCATGGAGAGGTCTGGAAGTTTCTCCAGTGAGTGTGTAAGTGTGCGTGTGGATGAGGGTGTGCAAAGGGGTGGGTGATAGCTGCACTTCAAAGAGAGGCAGGATCACATCAACAGCTGGGCTGAGTATGTTCTCGGAGAGCCCTGACTGACCACCCACCTAGCTACAGCGGTCATCATACACGCACACACACATATACACCCACATCGTAGACATAAAAATGTTTAGAGGCACAGACACTCACTTACACACATTATTACTTAGAAAGAATTGGAAATGGAAGTTGCAAATTGTCATTACAGAAAAGGTTTGTTTTTAGCCACAGGCTAGTGATCTCTCTCTCTCTCTCTCTCTCTCTCTCTCTCTCCCTCTCTCTCTCGCTCTCTCTCTCTCTTGCTTTCTTACACACTCACATGCTGGTAATCTCCCTCTCCCGCAGGACAACATGATGAGGCTCTTTGATGGGAGATACAAACAGATGAACTAGAGATGTAAATCTCTGTCAGAGGATCACACACACACACACACACACACACACACACACACACACACACACACACACACACACACACACACACACACAGAGTTGGAGCTGATTTTACCCTCTCAGTGCTGCCACACAGTGGGTTTAAGCAAAAAAAAAAAAAAGAAAAAAAGAAAAGAAAAGTAAACTATGGCAACATTCACACAGTCAGTGTTAAGAAATTGAATTGTTGAACTGTCCTGTTCATACAACAGTTTGCAGGAGCAAAAAGTCTTATCATAATTGACAACATTAAATGTGCGCATTTTTCCTTTATTAAAAAAGTTTTAATTTGAAAGATGTTTAAAGACCCTAAGACACTCAGTCTTAGGGTCAGACCGGAAGACTTCATTTTACTGGGAATGTCAGGATTCTTGTGGCTAGCTGGACATAGCTTTCATCATAGACAGGGTTGGGGAGTAATGGAATACATGTAACGGGAATACGTATTTAAAATACAAAATATAAGTAACGGTATTCCACTTCAGTTACAATTTAAATCATTGGTATTTAGAATAAAGTTACATTCAAAAAGTATTTTGATTACTGAAGAGATTACTTTGAATTTTTATTATCATTTTACTTTGCACTTTGCATATTTGTTTCATTTAATATTTAGTCCTTTCAGATGGAAAACATTTATACATATAAATGATGCGATCCAAAGAGCATTTGAACAGCAGTGAAACACTTTCTTATGATGTGTTACATTCATACGAGCAGACAGAGAAGTAAGTTTGAAGTAAGTTTGGAGCAGAAGAAATAGAATAGCCATTTTACATGCACATGTTACCAGGCATGATCATATTTTTTTATCAAGAAAATTCATGTTGGATCATAATTTCTTTTTTCTTGTAAGACCTTTGATATTAGGGCAAAAATAATATTCTTGATATAATTTTTTTTATTGTTTTCCTGTAAAAATATTTTTGAAAAAAATCCTTAAAACAAGATCAATTTGATTTATCTTGTTTTAGAAACAAAAATGCATAAGATATTTAGGTTTTTCAGAGAACGTATTTTTAACATGTGTATTTTGTCTTACTGTACTGGCAGAGTTTTTATAGTCAAAACAAGTGAAAAAATATACCAGTGCTTTTTTTGCTTTTTTGTTTTGTTTTACCAGTGCTGAAGAAGTAATCCAAAGTATTTAGAATACGTTACTGACCTTGAGTAATCTAACGAAATACGTAACAAATGACATTTTACAGCATGTATTCTGTAATCTGTAGTCAAATACATTTCAAAAGTAACCCTCCCAACCCTGATCATAGATATCTATTATCTATAGTATTATTATTGTTATTTATATTGATTTGTATGTGGGTTTCATAGGCTAAGTTGGGCATAAATCGAACTGATCGGTACACGTGTCATGACACACAGATGATTTAATATAATTGAAATTGTTATAATAAGCACAACAAAAAAACCTAATTTACTCTCTGGATTTTCTCTTGGAGTAATCTGTATCAAAGAAGTTATGGGGGGAAATAGCAATAATAGCTAATAATAACCTTCTGAGGCATTTTCCATTTCCCTTTTTGATTTTTAACTAGTATTCCCTAATAAACATGCAAATAAATAAATAAATACATTTCTAGAGCCAATAGTTTTCCTAAAAAATGTGTGGCAACATAAAGTATGTGGGCAGCAGGACTATGTTGTGAAATTTTAAATAATACCAAGCTATTGAAAGTTTTTTCAAATTGTTTATTATGTTTCTAGGAGTGTTGGTTATTAATGTTTTTGAGATGTTTCAAACATTACAGAAATTTGCATAATTAATTCTGATTCAAAGTACTGGCCAGTATCATTCAGTCACTGCCAACCATGTTAAAATAAAATTATACATTATAAATTCTGAATCTCTGTACTGATTACCATCGTCCCATGTCTGCCAAACATGCTGAGTGGTCCAAACATCATCTGCAGCCTGAAACTAAAGGTTTCTTACCAGATGTAGTTTTGATGGCATTCCTCCCAAAGACAAACTCTGCTGTGATCGGCACTATGTTTTTCTGTTGTCACATGACTCCATATGTAGTTAAAAACACATCTCGAGACACCTGCGTTCCGCTCTATTCGTGGCACTGCATCTAGCTTTTTCAAGTGAAAGTATGTTTTGTGTGAACGGCCCCTTTCTCTTTCTTCGATTTAACATCTTTGAATGATGACAAAGCTGGGAGTGTGAAAAATTCAGGAGTAAAGCATAATTATTTTCAAAATTAAATATATTCTGCATTAATAATGTGATATTTTAAAAGGTATTTATTTGTTTAATTGGCTGTTTTAACTTATTTTTATATCATAATGTGCATCGATCTGCAAGTGGCCCAACTGCCCATCGGTCCACTGGGAAAAGTCCCTCAACTCTCGATGAGCAATCTGACCTTGCTCAGTCTGTTATAGAATGTGGTTGTCAATCTTGTTTATTACCAAACTCTGTGTGAACATAACCCTATTTAGCACTTTAAAACAGGACTGTCAAAAGTTTTCTATTGCTGCTTGAACTATGGGTTTAAAGGAATATTCATCCAAAAATTTAAATTCTGTCATCATTTGCTCACCCTCATGTTGTAACAAACCAGTTTGACATTCTTTCTTATGGTGAACACAAAAGGAGATTTTTTAATGAATATACCAGTCAGTAGACTTATTTTAACACTTAAAAAGGAAGCAAAAGTACAGTAGTCCAAGCCACCCGAAATATAAATAATTTTGTCAGTGAAAATCTTGATAGCTGTTGCACATTCATAAGTGCATGAGTTCATAGTGGCTCGCATGTTCATACAGGAACTCGTGTTATTTATTCATAAAAACAGTGCATGTTCTCACGTGAACATATATAAATAATGACCGAATTTTCATTTTTGGGCAAACTATTCCTTTAAAAATAGAGTGAGTACACTAACAGTGTGACTTTGTAGGTCATGGCTGGTGTAGAGTGTTTTAGCATAACCCTTTGAGCCGCAGTGGCTCTGTGACTTCTTTATTGATCAAGTTGGATCAATGCCAGTGATTTCCAATGAGGCTAAGTGCGAGCGTTTTTATATGTGTGAATGAGAGTGTGTGCATGTGTCTTAGAGAGCCCGAGGTCTCTTCATGGACAAATGTAAAGAGAAATACATCTGCAGATCCACTGCAGTATTTTAAACAGTGAAACGGGGAAGACTAACACACACTTACACTGACGTACACTGTTTTTATAATGTGAAGACACTTAGCGGCTGCAACTTCTGATGTCACACATATATTTTTCCTCTCTGTGAGGTGTATTTTCCTTGACATTCTCAAAACCCTCACACAGCAGTTCAAACCAATCCCATTTTCTCTGTTTTCACATTCAAGGGGCACTAACTACATCTGCCCTGTGTCTTAAAACAATTGTTAGCCCAAAAATGAAAATTCTTCCAAATTTCTCATTTGGCACATCACAGAAGACAGTCATACAGTTTTGAGTGAACTGTTCATTTAACCCAGTCCTTCCTCTTTTCTTTAACCATTGAGACCTTGACTCCTCATTCGCCCCCTGTGAACATGCGCCTCCGCAAGCCCTCACAGATATTTCCTGTTCCTCCCCACCATACTGTACAGTAAGAGCTGATTTACTGGGTGGGCCAGGAGACTCCCACCCTTGATGTCTCCCTCAGGAGCAGTTATTGTGCTGGCCTGATCACTGGTTAGCAGTGAGGCCCCTCACTGAGCCTGGGAACACTAACAGAATATGTGTAAGCTCACAAGGACCTGATGACCTCCAAAGGGTGGCATATGGCTGTCCGAGGAGGTGCCTGTGTATTGGATTTGTTTTATTGTCTGGAGGTCAAGAAATAGAAATCAATCAGGCAGGGATGGACTGGGTAACAGAATGACAGAATAAGGTGCATGACATCATTACATAACAGTTATGATGATTAGGAGCATTTGGATAAAGGAAGATTAGGAGTGAAGAAGAGAGATAGAGAGAGAATGATATCGAAAGACATACACAGAGAAATATAAGCTCTGTTCCAAAACCTAGTGAGCTGTCTCACTGTCTATTTCCAACTTGGTGTCATAGAATCATATTACTATACCTAAATTTTTGCAAAATTATTTTGACTTTGTATGTATTGTGTTTCACCCAGAAAATCAAAGGGGACATTCACATAGGATGCATTGTTGCATCCCTCTACTTGACTCCTTGCGCTTCCAACCCTCACCCGATCTTTTGAGACCTTCTGAACATTAAAAAAAAACAGCTGAAGACATATCTCTTCCATGAGTACTTAATCAGTCCACAAACATAAGCCACTTGTGTACTACATTTCTGCAGAAGAACGATATTCACAGTGCGATACTGTGAATATCGTTCGCTTTTGTATGACGAATTGCGTATGTTCCTCATTTTGTATGTCGCTTTGGTTAAAAGCATCTGCTAAATGTACAGTTGCAATCGAAATTATTCAACCCCCCTGTTCAGCAATACATTCTGGTGATGTGAATTAAAACACATCAACTAAAAACTCAGTAAACAGTCAAAGTAAGTTTTTAATACACATTTGAGTGATTTTGAGAACAAAGAGTTCAGTTTACCCAAATTTTAAAATAAAAAATAACTAATTCTCTCCACAAATGTCATGTTAAAAATATTCAACCCCCAAAGTCAATCATTTGTGGAGCATCCTTTATCCTTAATAACAGCAAATAAATGTTTCAGGTAAGTGTTCTCAGGCTTTGGACACCTCTCTATTAGAATTTGTACACATTTCTCATAAGCAAAAGCTTCCAGCTCATTGACATTCTTTGGTTTCTGTGCTGCTGCTGCTTCCTTGAAATCCCAACAAATGTTTGCAATGGGATTTTAATGATGGACTGAAAGGGCCATTTAAGGACATTCCACGACCTATCCCTGAACCAGATTTTGGACAACTTGGATGTATCCTTGGTGTTATTGTCTAGCTGGAAAGTCCAGTGATCACAGAGCTTCAATTTACACACTGAAGGCATCAAATTTTCCATGCCAAAATGGCCTGATACCTGAAAGAATCCATGGTGTCAGTCACATAGTCAGGATAGACGTTTGACTGTGGGGATGGTGTCGTTCTTGTCATCACCTTGTCACCTTACTCCAGACGTAATGCTGACCCATGGGTCTAAAACTCATTTTCAGTTTAGTGTCATACATCTATAAAACCTTCTTCCAGGACTCCACAGGTCTTTCCTACTTCTTTCCTATTACTTCTTGAATATTCAAGTCAACATTTCCCTTGGTGAAGTTTTGCTTTCTTCCAAACCCCAAGAAGGTTGCTGTTGTACCATATTTAAAAAACGTATGAATGGTGCTGCCAATTTTGTCTATTGGAAATTGAAGTGCCTTGAAAATGTACTTTTAGCCATGACCTTTCTTGTGTAATGCAATAATCTCCTCTATTAGCTTTTGAGACAGCTTATTTTTAATTGCATTTTTTGCATGGAAATACATTTTTTGCTTACAATGCTAAACTTAAATTTTAAAACTTAAATAAGTGCCATTGCAGACTGATGACTTAATTTTGTTTTAAAACAATTACTTGTGTAGCCTTACATATTTAAGAAACAGCTACATGCAATAGGGGTTGAATAATTATCTGGGTCATCAGAAAAGTTTACCTTTGTAAATCCTTACTGTCTTGTGGGGGTTGAATAATTTCGATTGCAACTGTAAATGTCTTTATTATATTTTTTTGTTCTTTTAAGTAAACATGACAATTGTTTTTTTTTTTTTGTTTTTTTCAGCATCTCATGAAATGAGCACTGTGTTTCAAAAATGTGTCAAGTTAAAAACAGTTTAATTTTAAAAAACGCATCTCAAAACATCTGGGTTTTATTCCAGTCGGTTGCATTCCTTTTCAATTTTTAAATGCAAAAACTCATCCTGTGTGAACAGATCTTAAGGCACTATACCCTTACCGTCATGGAACCTCATAAGTGACTGGTTTGTGAACTTCATAAGTGACTGCGTCACACAAATATGCATGGGTTGATTTTAGTGGAATTTGGCATTAGCATGTTGCAAAACCAATCTTTACAAAAAATCTAAAGTTCTGGCAAACAAGCTGCAAACTTGCCCCAAATTTGCCAGTCATTATTTTCACATGCAAATGAGCTTGTAATTCGACAAAAATGTTTGTCAGAAGTTTGCAGCTCTTTACTGGTGGTGAACCTGCAGCAAATCTTTGGCAACAATGGACAATTTGCCACAAGTTTGCCGCAAAGCTCATTTGCATGTGAAAATAATCAGTGGCGAATTTACAACATTTTTGCCATGAACTCTTGATTTTTGTAAGGGAATGCAGTGACACTCTAAGCATAAAATACATTGTACACACAAATATTTGGTAAAATAATAACATTTTATCAAATTTTAAATATCCTATTTTTTAAGCAATACTTTTCACTAGTAAATTAAATATTAATAATAATTTACATAAAATATTATCAACATTTCTCTTGCCTTCTCTTGCCTTGCCTTATACACTACCCTTTATTTTTCACTGTGTTCGTCGAAATTCATTATGAGACTGCCATATAAGTGAATTAAACATGCAATGCTGCCTTGGAATTTGGGTAAAGTGAGGAATCCCCTGCTGAATAAACCATTTTAACCCAACCTATGCTAGTTTGCTGGCTTTAGCTCCTCTCTAAGCCTTGTCAAGATGGTCTGTTGTCTGGTTTTAGAGGGGTGTTGGGCACTTTTGAGCTGGAAAGGCTGGGAGACCAGCTAGACCAGCTAAGACCAACAAACCGAACTAGGCCGGTTTAAGCCATGTTTTCAGCAGGGTCTTAGGAGGCAGCATAATTAGACTTATAAACTAAGATGTCTTAGAACAGGCTTCACGTCGGTAATAAGCCTATGATGCCCTACAATGATCTTTCCGTTTTTCTCTGACTCAGGTAATGATAATGATGACCACACTGTCTGGCAAAGATGACTCTTCCAATCCTTATTGTCCTTACCTGTCTCTTTCTGTTATGAAGACGAATGCCTTTGTCTTTTCCTGCAATGAACAGTTTGGTTTCTAATACCGAAAATATATGACACTTTGGGTGTTTGTGTGTGTTCATGTTAGAGTATTTGTGTATTGCGAGTAAGTTGAGAACAGGTCAGCCACCTTTCTGAAACCGGCCATTGTTCTACTCTTCCTGTCAATTACTGAACAGTAAATGAGGGGGAAAAGATCTCCTACAAAACCATGTCCTCTCTCTATTTCTCTTCATTTCCTACTCTACATGCATTCCACTATGTGACCCTTATGCCTGATTACATCTTGGTAATATGGTTTCCTGTCCAGAAATTTGATATATTGCCATAGACATCCATGCCGGGGTTGGAAATAATGAGATGTCTTTGTCATGTTGAACTGGTTTGATCCTTTTTGGGAAGAAATTGTTGCACTGTTAGCAGTTCTTGTAATACATGGTGTACCAAAACAGACACTTCTGGTGGATAATTGTATAATATGTGGCATTAGTGTTGGACACATACAAGGATGTAAAAAGGTATGGACTAAGTAATGCAACTTAATTTTACCATCGTATTAACAAATTTGAAATCATCCTGACAAGCAGGTGGCAGAAGGGGTTGTGTGTGATACAGGCATGTGCTGTGGGCATAGAGACTGGGCAAGCATCAAAGATTTTTAATACACATTATTAAACGCTGTTCCCAAAAAGCGTTATATGGGTGAGTGTAATGTTGCGGAAATGTTACTGATGTAAATCGTTACCTTAGAACCCACCAGTCAATGGAAACAATTGTCACAGTGGCAAACTTCATGACAAAATTGTTTTAAATTCAGGACAGTAATATTGTTCATATCACACAAATTAAAGATTGTCATATATTGAGCCGAGCATGTTTATATCCATTAAATCATACAATGAGCCATAGTGCTAAAGAGCTTGTTTTGACACAACAAAAAGAAAAAGAAAAGATTGCCAGTTAATAGGCCTTTATCACAGTCACATTTATGTAGTCACATCCGGCTCTGAATAGTAGCGTAACCAAACATCCGCCCATTGATCTGTCTATGGATGATCGCAGTTTTTCTAAATAAATTATGCCAACTTGGATGCACTTGGCAGTAAACATCAGTTGTTTAATCATTTCTTTGGAGTAACTCAGCACTTCACCATGTGTTATCTAGCACTTTAATGTGTAATAGTATCTGAGCAAGGTAATTATCAGCACAAAGTTTCCCTGTTCACAAGGAGCTGCGCGCACTGTTCAACTTGAGTCTGAAAAGACCATGTTTAAGTGTTTTAATATAGTTGTCTTCACTACTGCAGCATGCACATCTCCCGTTTGTGAATATAATACAATTGTAGACACTGGGACAGTTTAATCTCTATGTTTTATTTACACTGCATTCGGTCGCGACTCGCGAGTGGATGCTTCAATCATTGTACTCAAACCACGAGGATATAACCCCACGTTTACAATGATTTAATCAGTTAATTTCTGTAATCGGACCCTGGGATGGAAACGTTTCTTCATTTGAAATTTTTTACACACACCAATCAGCCACAACATTAAACCACCTGCATAATATTTGTAGGTCCCCCTCGTGCCGCCAAAACAGCGGCAACTAATTCTTCTCACCACAATTGTACAGAGAGGTTATCTAAGTTACCATAGACTTTGTCAGTTTGAACAGGTCTGGCTATTCTCTGTTGACCTCTCTCATCAACAAGGCATTCCATCCACAGAACTGTCGCTCACTGTGTGTTTTTTGTTTTTGGCTCCATTCTAAGTAAATCCCAGGAGATCAGCAGTTACGGAAATACTCAAACCAGCCCATCTGGCACCAACAATCATCCATATGATTATCTAATCAGCCAATCTTGTGGGAGCAGTGCATAAAATCAGGCTGATACGGGTCAGGAGCTTCAGTTAATGGTCACATAAACCATCAGGATGGGAAAAAATGTGATCTCAGTGATTTGGACCGTGGCATGATTGTTGGTGTCAGAAGGGCTGGTTTGAGTATTTGTGTAACTGCTGATCTCCTGGGATTTTCACATGAAGCAGTCTCTATAATTTACTCTGAATGGTGCCAAAAACATAAAAAACATCCAGTGAGCAGCAGTTCTGTGGATGGAAATGCCTTGTTGATGAGAGAGATCAACAGAGAATGACCAGATCTGTTTGAACTGACAAAGTCTATGGTAACTCAGATAACCACTCTGTACAATTGTGGTGAGAAGAATATCGTCTCAGAATGCTATTCTGAGATGTGGGTTGGTGCTGTTTTGGCGGCATGAGGGGGACCTACACAATATTAGGTAGGTGGTTTTAATGTTGTGGCTGATTGGTGTACATGGAGATTATATAAAGTAAGTACATGAAAGCAATGTGATCATTATCTTTGCAAATACTCTGTAGAAACTTTACTCGGAATATAAGGTTTTTTTTTGTTTTTGTGACTAACTGTATACCCTTGTCTTGTTCTAATGCTCTTTAATGTGTAAATGTACTCTTGTTTGTATTATATTCTTGCATTCCTCTAATAAAAAACTTACTTATACTCTGTGAAGTGGTCCCTGCTCACATACATCCTGTTTAAAATAATAAAACAACATGACAACAACATTCTATACTTCATTATCCCTGAGTAATGATTGTAAGTTGAGGTAGGTCTGTTTAGATTAAGTATTTGAGATTAATTGTACATAAAGTAGGCCATAATTATTCCACACTGTGGGCAATGTCATTGAAACAGACTGCAGCAGAAGTTGTTTTACGCTACTAAGTGAAGTGTGATAAAGGCCTATACAGTAGTTTCAACATCATAGGCCTCACACGTCACTCTTCCCACAGTTTAGAACCACTGGAATGGACAGCAGCAATTAACTAATCTGACCACCAAAAACAACAATCTTAACCTGATTGCACAAGGCTTTTTTTTTTTTTTTTTTTAAACAGACACTGCGCCCTAACGTTAGAACTATAAAACAGACATAACACAAAGGATATGATTGCCAGATCACCACTTCATAGTCTCAGACTAACCAGAAACAATTACCTATCTATGACCGAGTATCAATAACACAGATTTTTAATAAATATATTAACTTATCTTTACTTGAACACAAAATCCACGCGTCTCTGCTTGCAAATAAACATCTCCGTCACTTTGTTGTAAAAGTCACCCACTTGTTGAAGTTTCGATAGCCTCTCTTTCTCGATTTTTAATCGAAATTAACTTTGCCAAATCTTCATAGGTCATCGATGCTTTCACTGCAGATATCCATTTAAGAGCTTAATAATGCAATAGTTATGTGAACTTGAACGTTTTGAGACAAAACTAAAATCTAGCCTATCAGATAGCGTGACTGAAGGAAGGAGCTTCTGATTGGCTTACTCATTTTGGTAAGCATGCTTACCTTGGTCATTTGTAGTACCAGGCGTGATTCAATTTGAATGAACGTACAGTGTTGAATGAGTAAGGAATAATTGACGACAGACCGTTGAATTATTGAAAAATAATGCACACCGAGATGTGCATTATTTTTCAATAATTCAACGGGATGTCGTCAATTATTCTACTTATACCATGGTTACCACACCTTAAGACATTGTTCAAGGTTTTATCTCAAGACATTTTCTGGTTTTTGTTCCTAAAATGCTTTGTGAGTGGAATTACTTTCTTCCGCCATGGATTCAGTGTCTTGCTTTTGAATCAGCTCAAGCCTTCGTTGCTAGTTTGAAAACAGAGGACTGCGAGGCTTGCACTGCTTTACTGGAGCACTTACTGGAGTGAGAAGGTAGTGTGTGTGTGAGTTTGTGTGTGAGTTTGTTGAGAGAGATCGCTTGTGGCATTACCTTTATTTGATGCAGCTCTCGTCAGAAGTAACATCGCTTCAAAATCGGCAAGATGTAAGTTTAAACACTTCTCAGCAGCAGCAAGTGTCGCCATATTTCCGATGTAAACCTTAACAACTGTTTTCAACCCTACTGAGTGAGATGCAGGTGTGCACTGACATGACGGCTCTGTTTTTCGCTCTCGAGGAAGTGTGTGCATAATGCGAATATGCTCTGATACAGCTCAAGCCTTCGTTGCTAGTTCAAAAACGTCACTTTAGAACTTGCAATGGAGGATGCGGCGCCTTTCAGCATTGGAGTAACAAGGTTGAGTGTGTGTGTGTGTGTGTGCATGTGCGAGTGAAAGAGAGGGGGAGGGGTAGAGCGGTGCTTTCCACTATACCTATGTGAGGCTAATAAGAGCGAAATACATTGAAACATAAAAAGTTTCACATATTAAATATTTCAGATAATAGAAACTGTTGTATTGATCATGACACGACACAAGTCTCAATGTGTGCATGCGTATGTATGTGTGTGAGCGTGTGTAAGTGCAGGGGAGACGAGGGAGCTTTTCAACCGAAATGGAAATACATTTAGGATATTATAGACATTGTTTGTCATTCTTATCCAATGTACTTAACCAGTGTCTTTGTTTTAATTGGTTATTTTGTTGAGGTAGCCTGTAGGGCTCTTTGAAATAACTGAAATAATTTGGAGAAGTGATATGGAACCGTTATGTGGTCAAGACCTGGAACTACTTCATAGCCGTGTGTTTACTGGAAAATAACTGCACACCTTAGAACGTCCATCAACCAATCAGAATCAAGCATTCAACAGACCTGTGGTATAAAAGAGCAGTAAACAATGGAATTAGAGAAAGCATAAAAATAAGTGCTTATACCTGAGGGTGGCGCCAAAGCGAATACATGAATAACAGTCTGTGCTGCCCAAGTGAGAGGAAAGATGATGAATTTGAATGAAAACAGTAGTTATATTGACAATTATATTTAAATATTTCATATTGTAATTTTTCTTTTCACCCTTCTGTTAGGTAAGCACTGCTTACCTTGTTTATATGGACGGCACGTCCCTAGTGTGATACTTGTCCTGTCACCTACAAGGGGCTCTAGGCTGCATCCAAAAGCTGAAAATACTGCCTTTGCAGGCTGTAGACAGAGGTAGGAAGGCAACTGAATGTTTGCATTACATACTGTCACATACTAAGATGATTTCGTTCAGATTTTAAAGGCAGCATACTGTAGATGTGTTATTCATTGGTTGGAATACAAAGAATACAAGAAGAATATACATGGCCACTGAAGGAGCAGTTGAAAGCAGTAGGCAATGTCACGTCTTTTTTTCTCCAACTTATCACTACAGTTCTACCGAGAAATAAACTAAAACTGTCTAATATGTCAAAAAAAATAAAAAAATAAAAATAAAATTGTAAACTGTCTTAACTCACTTGAATTTGTTTAAGACCATTAGACATGACATTATGGTGCATTGATAGGCAGTCTGAAACCAGTATCCTTATGAGGTGCCTTCATATGCAAACTGACTGGGCATTCGGGCTGATTAGGGCTTTCGGACGAAGCCCTAATACACATGGATAGAGGTTTACATTAGCATTCTGAATCTTCTCAATTGAAGTTGCTCAGTTGGCACATTCAGCTGTGGAAGTACACAAGCACCTCCCCTGCAAATGCATTTGTACATCATATTTTTTATATTGATAAATGTGTTCAGTTATGATGTGTAAAGGAATGGTTTTGGTGTATCTGCCGCACTTCGACCCTGCTGCAAAATGAGTATGAGGTATAATCCGTATCCTACAATTCTCGACTGAAAATTACATTTCAAGGAAATTGTGTAACTAAGGACTTTGTTGCCATCTGGTGGTTTATTGAAAAACAATTTATATACCTGGGAGGTTATAAGTAAGGTAGTGTGGTGTGGTGTAGTACATAACTGGTTTGATCCCCACAACCACCACCATTGTGTCCTTGAGCAAGGCACTTAACTCCAGGTTGCTCCAGGGGGATTGTCCCTGTAATAAGTGCACTGTAAGTCACTTTGGATAAAAGCATCTGCTAAATGCATAAATGTAAAGTAAGGAATAGGGAGAGAACAAACGATTTAATCATTTTTGACGAATGGTTTGAAAAGGAAGTGCCAGTTACTTTCTGACACATCTGCCACTGAATCTTTGACTGTACAGTTTTTTAGGACTGAAGCTAAAGCTAACCGTAGTGATATCAATAAATCAACAGAGGGCAGCATTGCACCTCAAAATAATCACCTCTATGAGCACACCAGAAAACTACACAGAATTTTAACTATTTCAGATACACAGGTAGGCCTAATGTACCTGATACAAGCACATGTTTAATCATTATTCTACTATGGTCTGGTTATTATTGCATAAATAAATGTATTTTATTTTTTATTTTTATAAATGTCCAAACAAAACCAAAAATTCAACATTAAATTTAAACCACACATGCAGGCATTACAATCACCTTAAAGTGTGATATGATAACTATAGGTTCTGATTCTCTGCACTACTTCATCTAGTGTCAAAACTTCCATGCTGCATGAACATACATTTCCATCTGAAGTTATATGGGGTCGGGAACACTTTCCACCCTAATACAGTATTAATGCCCACTCTCTACATGTGGCGCCAGCCAATACCCACATAATGCATCAGCGTTACTGTGAATCAGCACTTTTATGCAGCAGCCTCATCAACTGATGTGACTGAAGGTCATCTCGCACCCCTAAGGGGTCATGCTATCTGCCAGGGTCACAGGATGTTTTAATACCCCTCTACGTGTACCTGGGTTAGGCAATTTTACTCCCCCGTAGATAAAACTGAATTGCAGCCTTTATTTATTTATTTACATAATATTACAATTGGATCAACTTTATTGAATAAAAGTAGGCTTGGACAGATTATAGCTGCTTTAGAAAAATATTTCTAATAAGCATTAAAAAATATCAAGGTCAGACAAAAAATGGATTACATAAGGAGAATGCACTGACAGTAATATGGTATTATATGATTAATAAAGCAATGGAAAAAAATGTAATGGTAAAAATACCACAGTCAAATCATCCAAAGTCCCATTACTACTATTTTAATTCAAAATGTAACTTTTTACTTGTGGAAATAGTTATATTAAAATGAAATAGGCTCTATTTGATGGAATTCATGATTAAAAATAATTTTGTCACCCCCAATGTTCAAAAGAAATCCTTCTTGTTGAATTATCTTATACAAACCATATTTACAAATGGTCATTACAAACTCTACTATGGAGGTGGAATTGCAGCATGACATACCATTTTTTGCCATATTTAACATCTGTCATGCATTAGTGCATTAGTTGCAACTATGGAAATGGAAGAAGGTCCCTTACATCAAAGCATGGACACACACACACACACACACACACACACACACACACACACACACACACACACACACACACATACGTGAATGAATTCGAAATGTGTCCATGACAGCAGAGAAAAATATGAAATCTTAAACATGCACAGGAGACTGTAAGAATACTGCCACTGAGATCAGACACGGAGTGCTAAACACAGTTACAATGTCTGTCAATCAGTGTCTGTCTGGGAGGGGACAAGACACACAGCTTGGGACTTGTTAAAAATCTTACTGGGAGAGATATGTCATGTTTATGTGTTTTGTTCTTGTTTTCATGTCTTTTATTTTAAAGTTTAGTTCCTGTTCCTGTTCAGGTCATGTGGTTTCATGTCATGTGATTTCATCATGTGTTCCTGGTCATGTGATATCCTGTTCCCCTCCATGTTCATGGGTCTTGTTTTCATTGGTTCATTGTCTTATTAGTTCAGTCTGTGATTGGTTGTCTTGTTTACTTGTTACCCCTGTCTGTGTATTTAAGCCCTCATGTTTGCCATTGTCTTTTGTCAGGTATTGTTAATGTAACATTGTTGATGTATGTTGTGTTATTGTCAAAGTCTATGTTTAGTTCTTCACATCCTCAGAGTCTTGTCTTCATCCTCTCCAGCCTATCCCAATGTTACAGGTGTAGCCAGACTAGTGTTGTGGAGCCACTGATGTGGGTATGAAAACCAATACTTCAGATTCAGAAGTGATATTGATCCTGTGGCTCTCTCTGCTATCTCTATGGGAAGCCTTATCTCCCAAATGAGTCACACGCAAAAGGCAAATCTGTCAGTGATTGGAGGTACAGAATACATACATCACTGAAAGAGACAGGCACACATTTGTTTTTCTATATTTGTGGAGACTTTCCATAGAGAGAGAGAGAGAGATTACTAAATATTTTACTTCCCCTGACAAACCTGGGCATTGATAATGAGAAAACTAGAATATCTGGTGCCTGTAGGAGGAGGAGGAAAGTCTACAATTCCAGTTATTTTACTCCTGTGCCTTTTTGCCCTTCTCCATAATCCACACATCTTTTTGTGTGCACGGTTGGTTTTTCACCCTCGCTAACTTGACCTTCAGCAGAAAATCTGCCTTGCATGTAAAAATGTCCATGTTCTGTTTTTATACACATCCCGTTTTTACTACTCTCACTAGTTTTAAGTTACTGTTACTCTCTAACCCCTAAAGTTGTCAGTAATAAAAACATACAGGTGCATCTCAATAAATTAGAATGTCGTGGAAAAGTTCATTTATTTCAGAAATTCAACTCAAATTGTGAAACTTGTGTATTAAATAAATTCAATGCACACAGACTGAAGTAGTTTAAGTCTTTGGTTCTTTTAATTGTGATGATTTTGGCTCACATTTAACAAAAACCCACCAATTCACTATCTCAAAAAATTAGAATATGGTGACATGCCAATCAGCTAATCAACTCAAAACACCTGCAAAGGTTTCCTGAGCCTTCAAAATGGTCTCTCAGTTTGGTTCACTAGGCTACACAATCATGGGGAAGACTGCTGATCTGACAGTTGTCCAGAAGACAATCATTGACACCCTTCACAAGGAGGGTAAGCCACAAACATTAATTGCCAAAGAAGCTGGCTGTTCACAGAGTGCTGTATCCAAGCATGTTAACAGAAAGTTGAGTGGAAGGAAAAAGTGTGGAAGAAAAAGATGCACAACCAACCAAGAGAACCGCAGCCTTATGATTGTCAAGCAAAATCGATTCAAGAATTTGGGTGAACTTCACAAGGAATGGACTGAGGCTGGGGTCAAGGCATCAAGAGCCACCACACACAGACATGTCATGGAATTTGGCTACAGTTGTCATATTCCTCTTGTTAAGCCACTCCTGAACCACAGACAACATCAGAGGCGTCTTACCTGGGCTAAGGAGAAGAAGAACTGGACTGTTGCCCAGTGGTCCAAAGTCCTCTTTTCAGATGAGAGCAAGTTTTGTATTTCATTTGGAAACCAAGGTCCTAGAGTCTGGAGGAAGGGTGGAGAAGTTCATAGCCCAAGTTGCTTGAAGTCCAGTGTTAAGTTTCCACAGTCTGTGATGATTTGGGGTGCAATGTCATCTGCTGGTGTTGGTCCATTGTGTTTTTTGAAAACCAAAGTCACTGCACCCATTTACCAAGAACTTTTGGAGCACTTCATGCTTCCTTCTGCTGACCAGCTTTTTAAAGATGCTGATTTCATTTTCCAGCAGGATTTGGCACCTGCCCACACTGCCAAAAGCACCAAAAGTTGGTTAAATGACCATGGTGTTGGTGTGCTTGACTGGCCAGCAAACTCACCAGACCTGAACCCCATAGAGAATCTATGGGGTATTGTCAAGAGGAAAATGAGAAACAAGAGACCAAAAAATGCAGATGAGCTGAAGGCCACTGTCAAAGAAACCTGGGCTTCCATACCACCTCAGCAGTGCCACAAACTGATCACCTCCATGCCACGCCGAATTGAGGCAGTAATTAAAGCAAAAGGAGCCCCTACCAAGTATTGAGTACATATACAGTAAATGAACATACTTTCCAGAAGGCCAACAATTCACTAAAAATGTTTTTTTTATTGGTCTTATGATGTATTCTAATTTTTTGAGATAGTGAATTGGTGGGTTTTTGTTAAATGTGAGCCAAAATCATCACAATTAAAAGAACCAAAGACTTAAACTACTTCAGTCTCTGTGCACTGAATATATTTAATACACGAGTTTCACAATTTGAGTTGAATTACTGAAATAAATTAACTTTTCCACGACATTCTAATTTATTGAGATGCACCTGTATAAGTGGTCCCAAGTAAACTGTACTTGATATTTCACATTTTGGAATCATAACTTAAATATATAAGTTCTTTAAACTTTGGCTCTGAGTACAACTATCTCAAAATTATCAAGTACAAAATTGCGGCTGTATGGGATACCCATAAACCCTTGAGATTTAATTATGTATTTTTGGTCAAAACAGGGGAAATTATGTAGAAAAATAATCATTGTTATTTAAAATTGTATTTAGTTTTGCTTCTTATGACTGTTGTTGTTTTGTTGTAGCTGGTTGATAGTTGTGATTTGTCTGAAGTCATCATTAGGGTGATTAGTGTTACCTCTGGTAAACTTGAATCCTGTTAAAATTAAGTAATTCTTCTTTACTCTTATGTACTTTACAAAAGTGCAGATTTATGTGCACTAAGAAATACTGGGGAGAAACCAATGTGTCATATGGCTAACAGAGATTCCAATCATACTGTAATTATAATGTAAAAGACGTGCTCACTTTAAATAATTAAATAAAAACAATGATAATCACAGATGAGTTCTGTTTACTTGTAATTAGTTAACGTTACTTAAAGGAATAGATCACCCAAAAATGAAAATTTGCTTATTTACTCACCCTCAGGCCATCCAAGATGTATCTGAGTTTCTTCAAAACAGAATTTAAGATTTTTAGGATTTCATTTCAGGCCTCCTCCTTTAAACAATTCAAATGAATGTACTCCATTTTTTGACAGTTCAAAATGCATATTTAGCGTGCATCAAAATAACCCACACGACTCCAGTCGACAAATAAAGTTCTTCTGAACCCAAACAATTGATTATTTTTAGAAACAAAACAATAATTATATACTTTTTAGCTACAAATGTTCACTTCCGTACATCTCTGTGATTCGTGCTCACGAGAGGGATGACGTAAGCTCGTTGGTGAGGTCACACATCACGTGGAGGGGGAGGCAGAAAGCGCGTCATGGTTTACAAGAGAAACCCGCACAGACTACAGACCAAGTGCCGTTCACAAACCAAAACAATATAAAAAAATTAAAAATAATTTGCAAATAATAATAATAAAAATAAAAAAAAAACATTACTGAATTAAATAGCCATCCTTTATTTCGGAGCAATGCCATTGCATTTTCTACTTGTACTTTTTCTTTAGCAGAAATAAATTATATAGGCTATATGACTGTCAGGAATTCAAGCCACACAAGTTGTAGTTAGTGAAACCAAGTGCGAGACCGTTTACTGAGATTCACAGGATTTACAGGGTTTACACAGTGAGATCAATGGTACAGGTGATATCACACTGTAACATCCGAGGTTGTTACCCCTCCTACCAACCACCAGAGGGAGCCCTCTCCCGAATACTAACTCTGTACCGTTTCTTCATTGGTTACTTCCTGTCTGAACTATATAAATACCATGCTGTTTCCACTGTCACGTTGTGAAGTATTGCTAGCTTACCCTGTCTTACTGAGCGATTTTCCATTGCTGATTGTTTATTTGTTATGACTTTTGCCTGATTCCTGGATTTTCTGCTTTTTGGATACCCCTTTGTTTTGTTTGCCTTGTTGGACTGTCTTTTTGGTTTATTGGATTATACCGCCTGCATAATGACTCTGTCTCTATTTGCCTGTCGATTTGGATTGTTTGCTTGTGTTCTAATAAACTTCCAGCACATGGATCCTAACACCGTCTCCATTGCCAGTTCATTACAGAATACTTTGCCTAACATGGATCCAGCGGAAGTTTCACAGCTCCAGGCCGCATTCACACACCAGTGTGAGGTATTAAGGGGTTACCAAGACCAGCTGAACAAACTACGAGCTGCCAACGAATGTTTGACACAATACATTCACTCACTGCCAGCTTCCCATGTTAACCCGGTAAGCTTTGCTCTCCCTGATAAGTTTGATGGTTCTGCTGAAATATGCCGGGGTTTTTACGACAATGTAAGGTATTTTTTCAAAATCAGCATGAATAATTTGATCAAGATGCCAGGAAATGTTCTTTTTGATGTCACTGCTTACCGGCAAAGCTCTTGATTGGCCGCCACTGTTTGGGATAAAGATGCTCAAATCCAGGTTTCATTTGATTACTTCGTTCAACAAATCCATGAAGTCTTCGAGTATCCTGCGGGCGGTCAAGATATCTCTGTTCGGCTACTTCATCTATGCCAGGGTCATCGATCAGCAGCAGATTATGCAGTTCTGTTCAGGACACTAGCGGCTCAGAGTGGGTGGAATGATGTCACTCTGAAGACTGTTTTCCGCGAGGGGCTTAACCTGAAACTCAGGACGGAACTAACCTGCAAGGTTGAAGGTATGAATCTTTCTGAATATATCACTATGGCCATCAAGATTGATAACCTGCTTCAGAATGCTTCATGGCCTCAGTTATGTTTCACCCCGGATTCTACAGTCTCAGTAGAGGCTCAGACATCCACTGTATCACCTGAACCCATGCATGTTGAAAACCTTTGCTTTTACTGTGGTTCACCAAATCATCTCAATGCTGCATGCCCACAAAAGAAATCAAGGTTCCCTGAGTCAAGGCAGCACATGAGTACTATGAACATTAAATCACCCATCTCACATAACTTTCTCTTGCCTGTAGAGATCTCCATTGGTGATCTTGTAAGATGTGTTACAGCATTAGTGGATTCTGGGGCTGCTGTTAATCTCATTAATCAGGGGATTGTATAAGAACTCAACATACCCACCATTGAATGCTTTCCTAAGCTTAACATCACCACTATTGGTACTGGGATAACCCAACAGACGGTTCCTATAACCATCAAGATTGGACTTTCATGTTGAAAATATTTCACTATGTCATCAACTCACCCAATCATGCTCTTATCCTGGGTCATCCCTAGCTGGCTGTCCACGACCCATCGATATCCTGGAACCAAAGTGAGCTCACACTTTGGTCAAGTTTCTGTCATGAACATTGTCTTCATGTTGCTGTTTCCAGGCCTTGCTTTATCACCAGTGTAGAGAGCCCTAAATCACAGAAGGAGACCACGATTCCCAAGGAGTATGTAGAGTTCAGTGAAGTGTTTAGTAAGATTAAAGCTACACAACTTCCTCAACGTCCATGGGACTGTGCCATGGAACTTCTGTCTAATACAGCTCCACCGAGAAGCAAGGCCTATGCATTGTCACGCCCTGAGACCCTCGCCATGGAGAGTTACATTGAGGAATCCCTTGCCTCTGGTTACATCTGTCCATCCACCTCCCCAACTGCTGCAGGATTCTTTTTCATGGAGAAGGATGGAGGTCTACGTCCCTGTATCGACTACCGAGGCCTGAACTCTGTCACCATAAAATATTGTTACCCATTGCCATTTATCCCCTCCGCCCTTGAACAACTCCGTGAAGCCAAGATCTATACCAAACTGGATCTAAGGTGTGCTTATAACCTCATCAGGATCCGAGAAGGGGATGAGTGGAAGACTGCATTCATCACCACCAGGGGACACTATGAATATTTGGTCATGCCGTATGGACTTGCCAACGCCCATATGATTTTTCAGTCTTTCATCAACAAGATTTTCAGAGACTTACTGAATCACTGTGTGGTGGCTTACATTGACGACATCCTCATTTACTCACAAAACATGGAACAACATATCCAGCAGGTCAAGACATCTCCAGGAACATCAACTATTCGTCAAGGCAGAGAAATGTGAGTTCCATACCTCTCATACCATCTTCCTGGGTTACAACATCAGCCATCAAGGTGTAGAGATGGATGTCTCAAAGGTAACGGCTGTCACCGAATGGCCTCGACCTATTAAACTCAAGGAACTACAGCAGTTCCTGGGCTTTGCCAACTTCTATCGCCGTTTCATTAGGAACTACAGTACCATTGCAGCACCACTTATGTCATTGCTCAAGGGAAAGCCAAGCAAGTTGCCATGGAATGATGCCGCATACCAAGCCTTCATCTCCCTCAAGTCAAGCTTCACAACTGCTCCAATACTGAAACATCCTGACCCCAATCTTCCCTTCGTCGTTGAGGTAGACACTTCAGATTGTGGGATTGAAGCAGTCCTGTCACAATGTCATGGAACACCAGGCAAGCTTTACCCTTGTGCCCTCTTCTCCAGAAAGTTGAACTCCGCTGAACGTAACTATGATGTGGGGAATAAGGAGTTACTTGCCATGAAAGCGGCACTCGAGGAATGGCGTCATTGGTTAGAGGGTGCAGTCCACCCATTCCAAGTTATCACCGACCACAAGAATCTTGAATATATCAAGGCAGCCGAGAGATTGAATCCACACAAAGCCCGATGGTCATTGTTTTTCACCAGGTTCAATTTCACAGTCACTTACCGCCCTGGCAGCAAGAACAGCAAGGCAGATGCTCTTTCACGCAGACAGGATCCACCTCACCTCCAACCTCACCCTGGGTCCATCCTGCCACCATCTGTCATCATAGCACTGATTAGCTGGGACTTAATGGAAGAAATACAATGAGCACAACAGCATGAACCATCACCACCTAACTGACCCCCAACCAAGCACTACGTACCCCAAGCTCTACGTCAGAGCCTCTGGTTATCACCCTCAGGCCAATGGACAGGTGGAACGTCTGAATCAAGAGATTGGCAGATACCGTCGAAGCTATTGTAGCCGTGAACAGGAGAAATGGAGCGACTTCCTGCCCTGTGCCGAATATGCACAGAACTCCCTCACCCATACTTCTATGGGACTAACCCCCTTCCAATGCGTGCTGGGCTACCAACCCCCGATGTTCCCTTGGTCAGGAGAACCTTCTATGGTGCCAGCGGTGGACGATTGGATTAGGCAAAGCGAGAGGGTGTGGGACAGCGCACATGTCCGGTTGCAGCGAGCTGTCAGAGCTCAACGTTTCCAGGCTGACCGGCGGAGGCGTCCCCCATCCCAACTATCAGCCGGGACAGAGGGTCTGGTTGTCCACAAGGGATCTCAAGTTGCGGCTACCCTGCAGGAAGCTCAGTCCAAGGTATGTGGGTCCTTTCAGAATTATCCATCAAATAAACACAGTTACTTACTGTTTAGAGCTTTTCTGCTAATTACCGTATCTCTCCTTCCTTCCGTGTGTCCTTGCTTAAACCCGTCCACCTGGTGTCTGGCTCTGGATCCACGGATTCTGAGCCTCCACCTCCACTGGAGGTAGATGGAGCCCCAGCGTATATGGTCAGAGAGATCATGGACTCAAGATGACGAGGGAGCCAGATGCAATACTTGGTGGACTGGGAGGGTTAAGGACCAGAGGAGAGATCATGGGTAGCTGCCAAGGACATATTAGACCCATCCCTGATCCAAGAATTTCATCATGCCCATCATGATCATCCAGCACCACGACCAAGGGGACGTCCCAGCAGAAGAACACCATGAGTTGTTTGTAGAGTATGGGGGGGGGGGTTCTGTAACATCCGAGGTTGTTACCCCTCCTACCAACCACCAGAGGGAGCCCTCTCCTGAATACTAACTCCGCACCATTTCTTCATTTGGTTACTTCCTGTCTGAATTATATAAATGCCGTGCTGTTTCCACTGTCACGTTGCGAAGTATTTCCAGCTTACCCTACCTTACTGAGCGTATTGCCATTGCTGATTGTTTATTTATGACCTTTACCTGATTCCTGGATTTTCTGCTTTTTGGATACCCCTTTGTTTTGTTTGCCTTGTTGGACTGTCTTTTTGGTTTATTAGATTATACCGCCTGCATAATGACTCTGTCTCTATTTGCCTGTCGATTTGGATTGTTTGCTTGTGTTCTAATAAACTTCCAGCACATGGATCCTAACACCGTCTCCATGGCCAGTTCATTACACACACACAGAAGAGAAGCTTCACAAACTTATTTATGCAGGCAGTGATGAGCGAGGTGTAGGTGTGGTGAATTAGAAATCAGATGATGAGGAGCGAAGCGCTGAGGGAGGTGCAGATCCCGAGCCTTTGACAATGACAAAGTTTTCACACATACCTGAGTTCGCTGGAAAAACGGCACGGGCACAGCAGATGAATTCAGATATCGACCCTTTGTTTCTTTCGATGGTCTGAAATCCTCAGGGGTATAATGTTCACTGCACACCTTCCAATATTTTAGAGAATGTAGGGGTGTACTGATATCCAGGTTCAGCGCGATAAGCCAGAGCTTCAATCGCTCATGATCATGTATAAGCAATTGAAAAGTTCATATTTTTCCTGGCGTGCATTTTCTTTGGGGTTTCTGAAGGTTGAAGCATCCAGGATACACATGCCAAATGACCATTTTGAACAATACACTCATACAAATCTACAGCAAAGACAATTACGCTTTTGTACAGCACTGCTCCTCTTGTAAACAATGACGTGCTCCTCTCTCCTCCACGTGACTCATGACCTTACCAATAAGCTTACGTCATCCCTCTCATGAGTGTGCGTCAGAGATGTATGGAAGTGAACATTTGTAGTTAAAAAGTATATAAGTTTTGTTTCTAAAAATAGTCAATCATTTGGGTTCAGAAGAACTTTATTTGTCGACTGAAGTCGTGTGGATTATTTTTTATAAAAAAATTAAAGGAGGAGGCCTGAAATGAGATCCTAAAAATCTTAAATTCTGTTTTGATGAAGAAAAACTCAGATACATCTTGGATGGCCTGAGGGTGAGTAATTTATCAGCAAATTTTCATTTTTGAGTGAACTATTCCTTTAAAATTAAGCTCAGTTTACTTGAGACAACTAAGTATGTTTATTTAAAAAAACTTAATAAATCCATTTATTTTGGAATAATCCTGTATACACGTTATAAACAATCTGAATAATCTATATACATTAAATCATTTTCTGATTGAGGTCTATATTCTTTGCAAGTACACCAGGCCAAGGCACTAAAGGAACTGCACGTGGGTAGCCCTGATCCTGATGTGATGCAGGAGATGCGCTCGGTGACCGACCTCACCCCCCTGGGCGACGAAGGTCACGGCGTGAGCACTCGGGCAGGTGATGTCCACCCTCATGGTCCAGGAACACCACCTGTGGCTGTGGGTTGCGGCCAATCTTGGACCTGCGAGTTCTGAACTGGGCCTTGCACAGACTCCCGTTCAAGATGCTGACGCCAAAGCACATTTTGGTGTATGTCTGGCATCAAGATTGGTTCGCGGCTGTAGATCTGAAGGATGCATACTTTCACGTCTTGGTACTACCTCGACACAGACCCTTCCTATGGTTTGCTTTCGACGGCTGGGTGTATCAGTACAAGGTCCTCCCCTTCGGCCTGTCCCTGTCCCTTCGTGTCTTCACGAAAGTCGCAGAGGCAGCTCTTGCCCCGTTATGGGAAGTGGGCATCCACATACTCAACTACCTCGATGACTGGCTGATTCTAGCTCACTCTCGAGAGTTGCTGTGCACACACAGGGACCTTGTGCTCAGGCACCTCAGCCGGCTAGGGCTTTGGGTCAACTGGGAAAAGTGCAAGCTCTCCCCGGTTCAGAGCATCTCTTTTCTCGGCATGGAGTTAGACTCCGTCTCGATGATAGCACACCTCACAAGGGAGCACGCGGTTGGTGCTGAACTGCCTGAAGTCATTCAACCAGAGTACAGCGGTTCCACTGAAACACTTTCAGAGGATCCTGGGGCATATGGCATCCTCGACGTCGGTCACGCCACTAGGGTTGATGCATATGAGACCGCTTCAGCACTGGCTTCAGACTCGAGTCCCGAGGTGGGCATGGCGCCACGGCACACATCGTGTGGACATCACGCCGATCTGCCGCAACTTGTTCAGCCCTTGGACAGACCTTGCATTTCTACTGGCAGGAGTTCCCCTACAGCAAGTGTCCAGGTGCGTCGTCATTACGGCAGACGCCTCCAAGCGAGGCTGAGGCGCCGTGTTCAACGGGCACGCAGCCACTAGCTCCTGGAAAGGACCGCAACTGTGTTGGCACATCAACTGCCTCAAGTTGCTGGCAGTATTGCTCGCCCTGTGGAGGCTTTTGCCATTGATCTGGGGCAAGCATGTGTTGGTCCGGACGGACAACACAGCGACAGTAGCGTATATAAATCTCCAAGGCAGCTTATGCTCATGTCGCATGTCGCAACTCACCCACCGTCTCCTCCTATGAAGTCAGCGGTGACTGAGGTCACTGCGGGCCACTCACATCCCGGGCAACCTCAACGCCACAGCGGACATGCTGTTGCTGCAGGTGACGCTCAGGGGAGAGTGGAGACTCCGCCCCCAGGTGGTCCAGCTGATTTGGAGTCGGTTCAGCAAAGCACAAGTAGACCTATTTGCCTCCCGAGAAACCTCCCACTGCCTGCTCTGGTATTCTCAGATGGGGGCCCCCCTCAGCCCATGTGCACTGGCACACAGCTGGCCCCAGGGGCTGCACAAGTATGCGTTACCCCCAGTGAGCCTACTTGCACAGACCCTGTGCAAGGTCAGGGAGGACGAAGAGCAGGTCACCTTCATGGCCCCATATTGGCCCACCCAGACTTGGTTCTCAGACCTCACACTCCTCGCGACAGCCCCTCCCTGGCAAATTCCTCTGAGGAAGGACCTTCTTTCTCAGGGATAGGGCAACATCTGGCACCTGCGCCCAGACATCTGGAACCTCCACATCTGGCCCTTGGATGGGACATGGAAGACCTAAGTGGCCTACCACCAGCAGTGGTAGACATGATCACTCAGGCCAGAGCTCCATCCACGAGGCAGCTTTTTACCCTGAAGTGGTGTCGGTTCACGAATTGGTGTTCTTCCCGAGCTGAAGACCCTCAGAGATGTGCAGTCAGATCAGTGCTTTCCTTCCTCCAGGAGAGGCTGGCGCGGCCTGCTTCCATACTAGATATGTCTCTTCCCCCCTCCAGGGATGTGTTGAACTATACAATGTTTTTTGGGGCATTGGGGGAGGCTACATGCAGACCGGTGCACCTGCTATTACGCACGCAGCAGCTTGCTTGCACCTGCACCGGCAGTCCCCGTAACACGGTTCAGCTAGTTGTGGCATTTCGTATAGTTACCCCTAGTGTCACTACATCGACACAACATCGAATGAGTGACAGAAGGTGAACGTCTCGGTTACTGTCGTAACCTCCGTTCCCTGATGGAGGGAATGAGACATTGTGTCCCCCCTGCCACAACACTGTACTACCTGCTGAAATGGCCGGGACCCTGCCTTGGCTCCTCAGCACAAAACCTGAATGAGTGGTTGCAAGCCAGCTCCTTTTATACCCGTATGTCTGGGGGAGTGGCATGAAAATTCCACTCGCCAATTCTCATTGGCCTTTTCTCAAAGATCTGAGGTATTCGGGGCTCTCGAGCGACCCCTAGTGTCACTACATCGACACAACGTCTCGTTCCCTCCATCAGGGAACGAAGGTTACTACAGTAACCGAGACGTTTTTATGTCAGTATGTTCCTGAGACAATAATTACACAATTTTGATTATGTAAACCAACAACATTGCAATTTAGCTTTCTGTACTTCATAATAGAATATCTAAACAAGCATACATTCATAACTGAAAAAAAATATATATATTATTCAGGGATTGACATTTTTTTTCTATATTGACTCCAAGAATATGTTAATTAATGAATTATGTAATGTTATAAGTTTAAGGTAACTAATGATGACAAGAAGGCAGTTTAACAGAGACTTAACTTTAACTTTACTCTGTCCATAGTGCAATCGCCAACATCTCTCATACATCAGCATCAGAGTACATATACATATTGTATGGAGAGCACTTACAGGCATAACCTGGTATTGTAGTCAACGTAACCAATAACCAAGTACCGTAATCACAGAACACAAGAAATTCTTTACTCAAATTTGTCAGCTGAATGTAACCTTGAAGGACACATTTTAAGTACTCCTACCTTTTGAAACCAGTGATCTGTTTATTTGTTTCACATCAATATTGTCCAGTTTGTCCTGGTGGACATGACACACAGCAATATCATTCAGTCTCACTTGTGTCATTGTTGTTCTGAACAAACAGATACACTATATTGCCAAAAGTATTCGCTCATCTGCCTTTAGACGCATATGAACTTAAGTGACATCCCATTCTTAATCTATAGGGTTTAATATGACATCGGCCCACCCTTTGCAGCTATAACAGCTTCAACTCTTCTGGGAAGGCTTTCCACAAGGTTTAGGAGTGTGTTTATGGGAATTTTTGACCATTCTTCCAGAAGCGCATTTGTGAGGTCAGACACTGATGTTGGACGAGAAGGCCTGGCTCGCAGTCTTCGCTCTAATTCATCCCAAAGGTGCTCTATCGGGTTGAGGTCAGGACTCTGTGCAAGCCAGTCAAGTTCTTCCACACCAAACTCGCTCATCCATGTCTTTATGGACCTTGCTTTGTGCACTGTTGCGCAGTCATGTTGGAACAGGAAGGGGCCATCCCCAAACTGTTCCCACAAAGTTGGGAGCATGGAATTGTCCAAAATCACTTGGTATGCTGAAGCATTCAGAGTTCCTTTCACTGGAACTAAGGGGCCAAGCCCAGCTCCTGAAAAACAACCCCACACCATAATCCTCCCTCCACCAAACTTCACAGTTGGCACAATGCAGTCAGACAAGTACCGTTCTCCTGGCAACCGCCAAACCCAGACTCGTCCATCAGATTGCCAGATGGAGAAGCATGATTCGTCACTCCAGAGAACGTGTCTCCACTGCTCTAGAGTCCAGTGGCGGCGTGCTTTACACCACTGCATCCGACGCTTTGCATTGCACTTGGTGATGTATGGCTTAGATGCAGCTGCTCGGCCATGGAAACCCATTCCACGAAGCTCTCTACGCACTGTTCTTGAGCTAATCTGAAGGCCACATGAACTTTGGAGGTCTGTAGCGATTGACTCTGCAGAAAGTTGGCGACCTCTGCGCACTATGCGCCTCAGCATCCACTGACCCCGCTCTGTCATTTTACGTGGCCTACCACGTCGTGGCTGAGTTGCTGTCATTCCCAGTCACTTCCACTTTGTTATAATACCACTGACAGTTGACTGTGGAATATTTAGTAGCGAGGAAATTTCACGACTGGTCTTGTTGCACAGGTGGCATCCTATCACAGTACCACGCTGGAATTCACTGAGCTCCTGAGAGTGGCCCATTCTTTCACAAATGTTTGTAGAAGCAGTCTGCATGCCTAGGTGCTTCATTTTATACACCTGTGGCCATGGAAGTGATTGGAACATCTGAATTCAATTATGTGGATGGGTGAGCGAATACTTTTGGCAATATAGTGTATCTACATTTACTCTTAAAATAACGTTGTTACAAGCCTAGGCCTCACCTGTGACCCTGCCTCTCCACCTGCCTCTCTTCCTGCTCTGTCTGAGCTACTACCTGGCAGGACTGCTTCTGTCACCTGACAGAATAACACATTGATGCATGCCATATGAACAGTGAGGAAAAACATTTATGGCTTAGTTAAGTATTATTATTACATTATTGTTGACTCTACACATTAGCAACTGACTTACAGTAAGTGACTTACACTTTGACTGTTTGTAAAGTAACTCCTAATGTCCACCTTTCTTTTTTTGGCTGCCATCCTGAATCAGCATACAGTACCACCAAACTACCCTAACTGCCACACACACACACACACACACACACACAAAGTAATGTTTAGGCTTGCCACTCATCCTGTGATTGAAAAAATGCACTGTCCCTGAATCAATATGAGATGCGATTTGTCCCATATTTTCATGCACAGAACTGTTGGTATAAGGATGGTGTCTTCCTCACCGGTAGCCTGTATGATGCGCATCTAGTTGATGAAGCTTTGGCGCTTCGTACAACTGGATGTAGCTACAGCCTCTCACATGTTAGCAAGAAATGGCAAAGCCAATCCTATTAGTGATGTGGGTTAGGGAGGCGGGACTCCTAGTAGAGAACAAGATCTGTTAACTCTTTGTGTATTGCAAATTCTGATGCTGCCTCTCTGGGCCAGGATGCTTTTGTAAAAGAGATTCTTTTGGATTTTCTCCCCTTTTTTCTCCCAATTTGGAATGCCCAATTCCCAATGTGCTTTCAGGTCCTCGTGGTCGTGTAGTGATTTGCCTCAGTCCGGGTGGTGGAGGACAAATCCCAGTTGCCTCTGTGTCTGAGACCGTCAACCTGCGCATCTTATCACGTGGCTTGTTGAGCGTGTCCCTAGCGTCCCTACTCAATTCTACGCCCTTGTTCAGTTTGTTCAGGATGTCCACAAAATGAAGCAACTCTGCTGGAAAAACAATAGAGTTGGGAAAAAATTATTCTTTGAAAAAAAAAAAAAAAAAATCAAGCATTAAATAAAAGTTTCTAAATAAGTATAGGCTAAGGTTTAAAAAAAGACAAAGATTTTTCTTTTCCTTTTAATTTTTACTGTTATTTTTTAAGATGAATTTCACTCATTTAATTATTACTAAATTTTTTCATTACTTATTTAATTTCACTTCTATCAAAATTTAGTCATGACTGTTTGCCTTAAAAAACACAATATGTTCGGACGTCTTACACATGATTTACACGTGGTTGGGAGCAGGCGTAAATTTAGTTCTTCCTCTCTCTCTTTTTCTCTCTCTCTCTCTCTCTCTCTCTCTCTCTCTCTCTCTCTGCCTGTAGTTAAGGTTGAATGTGAACACAGTAGACGATCGAAGTGTTTCTGACAAGAGACAGATGGTGCTGTGAAAATAGCCTGCTACTCTCACTATATTCCACTCTTTTTCTTGGATGGTAGTCTTCATCTAATCTTCGAAACAGTATATTGTAGTCAAGCTCAGACATACAGGAAACAAGGTTCACAGCTTGCCGTACATATCCGATATAAACTAGGAAACATCCAAAGTAAATAAGACACAGACGGTGAAATATGACTCACAGATATGCTTCACAAGGAAAATATTTGCCATCTGGCATTGGACCAAAAAATCTTGACAAAAGACACGCACTTTTGTATTGAAATGCAGTCAATTATACTGTTTAGTGGTCATTAAAGGGATAGTGAATTGTGGCCAGACCTTTGAAGCTTTATAAATCACATAAAGGCATCATAGAAGTAAATGATATGGTTCCAGTTGTTTAATATATCCAGTTGTCTTATGAAGTGATGCAATCACTTTGGGTGAGAAACGGATAAATATTTCAATCCTTTTTTACTATAAATTTCCACTTTCACTTTCAAAATGTGAAAGAATCTGAAAGTGGAGTTTTATTGTATCAAAGGACTTAAATATTGATCTGTTTCCCACCCACACCTACTATACACCTCTTCTGAAGACATATATTTAGCAATATTGATCTGTTTCCCACCCACACCTACTATACACCTCTTCTGAAGACATATATTTAACCTCTGGAGTCATATGGATTACTTTTATGCTGCCTTTATGTGATTTTTGGAGCTTGAAAGTCTGGTCACCATTCACTTGCATTGTATGGACCTTCAAAGCTGAAATATTCTTCTACAAATCTTTGTTTGTGTTCAGCAGAAGAAAGAAAGTCACATATCCAGGATGGCATGAGGGTGAGTAAATGATGAGAAGCCCCGCCTTGCCATGTCACCACGTCGGCCCCGCCTTGTCAAGTCGGCATGCCTATCCTGTCATGCCAAGTCGCCATGAGCCCGGAGTCTGTCACAGCTCCACCTTCCGATTCTCCCACAGCTGCGCTCATGGCCATCCGGAAGAAGAACTCCTACTCCCAAGGCACTACCTGTGCTCATGACCACAGAGATCGTTCCCCTGTCCCTTCCTGGAATCGCAGCCACAAATACTGTTTCCCTTTCACGGCTCTGCCATCTGAGTCACTCCCTCCTGAACCCTGTCCAGCTTCCGCAGCCCAGGACCATGTCCCTGCCCTGTGGCTGCCTCCTGTCCCTGCCTTGTGGTCAGCCCCCAAACTGCTGGACCCCACTCCCTTCCAGGAGCCACTTCTCTGGCCACTGGCTCCACACTCATCTCCTGCTCCACACCTTGTCTCGCCAGGCCATGCCTCAAGGACCCCTCCAGCTCCCTATTGTACTCTTGTTAGTTTTATTTATGTTTGGGTGTCGGGAACTGCCCCTTGGGGGGGGGGGGGATATTTCACGTTTAAATATGTTATTGTTCATGTTTTGTGTTCGTGTCTTTATTTTGAAAATTTAGGTCATGTGATATCCTGTTTCCCTCCGTGTTCATGTCTAGTTTTCATTGGATTGTCTTGTTATCAGTCTTGCCGTGTCATTGGCTCATGTTTTGGTAATCTATGTTCATTAGTTTAGTCTTGTCATTGGTTGTCTGTCATGTGGTTTCCCATGACCATGTATCTAAGTCCTTATGTTTGCCACTGTCAAGTATTGTGTTGGTGTAATGTCATGCTGTCAAGTTGTTTATGTTTGTTTTCACTTTGGATTCATGTTTGGATACCAGTGCTTTGTAAATAAAACTGCACTTGGGTTCTCACGTCATCGTTCCGCTGTTCAGCCTGTCCTGCCTTGCCCGAATATTACAGTTATGAGGTTCTTTTATTTTAATGGTGAAATATGACACACAACTAAATCCAAAATCTGACTTTTTTTTTGTTTTTTTGCTTGGGCTGTGGAGCTAAATGGCTGACAAAGACCTTGACCTCTGACCTGCACTCTGATCCCAGCTTCACCCTCTTTTTCTTGAGGGGAAATTCAAGAAGCTACATTTTCAATAAGTTGTCTGATTAAAGTAGTTAACTGCACTTTCCTTTTAAGTCTCTCATAAACAGTGACTCAAGCTGATGTGCGAGAGCTCTGGAGCAAACAGCACATAGTCGTGTCACAACTCAAGAGTTAGAAAAGCATGGCTGACTGAATATGTCAGCTCTGAACATTATCTATTCAGTGCCACATTACATGAATGAGAGGGGGGAAAAAAGGGGAAGGGTGAATGCAAAGTTCTATATAAGTATATAATAGAGCAAAACTACAGCATATAATGCGCTTTAGGCAGTATATAATGTGCTTAAATACCAGGGGTTTCTTGGAAAGATTTAGATTGTATTTTGTTAAACTTATAAAGAAAATACAAATAATAAGGCTGTCAAAGATTAAAAATACTTAAAATAAATGACTAAGAAAACAATGTGTGCAAGTTTGATATATTTGTTTGGTAACACTTAAGTTTCTATTTTTTAACATTAGTAAATGCATTAAGTATCATTTTTTAACAGCAGTTATTATTGTTTAATGTTAATTTATGAAAATAAATTTTTGTATTGTGATTGCTAGTTCATGTTAGTTCATGATGTGTTTACTAATGTTAATATATACATCGTTATGTGTAAAACTGTGTTGTATCTTGCAATTAACATTATCCAAGATTAATAAATGCTGTAAAAGTAGTGTTCATTGTTAGGTCATGTAAGCTAATGTAGTTAACTAATGTTAACAAATACAACCTTATTGTTAGGTTTTACCATTTAGCATATAGCAGAATATATGTGCTTCTTTGTAAA